>NW_027192145.1:965066-1026988 GCF_041956525.1 Rhizomucor pusillus | reverse complement strand
TACGTCGACAAAGGCTTCCTGTTCAGCATGTAGAAGCTGTCCTTGCAAATATTGAATGAGGAAGATAAGACTTCATAGTGCCTGCCAGAAAGAGTTAAATTATAATGATTGTTTCCAGTGACCATCAAAAAATACATGTATACTCGCCGTGGAGAACCTGAAGAATTAGCTCACTACATGGATGAAGGAGCACAGAAAGAAAATATGAGTGCCAATCTATTTATCACTTCTCTTCTCGTGATATCATATATATGAAATCATCATTTGTCATGCGTCCTATCTTTCCATGTCAATGCATAATAGCTGTATACTTTGTTTAGGTCTCTTCTTTTGCAAGGAGATACCGATGCATACAACAATTAAATATGGTGGTCTCCGTAATGCAATAAGGTTGTTTGGTTGAATTTGGTCGAATATTGTAACTATGAAAACGTAAACATTTGCATGCATAATTCTCATCTCTGTAGTCAGATGGTACTGGCTTTTCTAGACTTTTCAGGATTTTAAAACATGGTTGTCACTTTTGTATTGTTATTTTAATATCATTGTGATTGATAAGTTGTCACGTGTTTCTTTCATAAAGGTATTAGGATACCATACAGTCAGCAATGCCGTCGCCAAAATGTCCCAAATGTGAATAAATAGTTCCATCTACTGGAGTACCATGAAGCGAAAGATCCCTTTTGCGTTGCCGATCTAATCATTTTCTTGTGATGCTTTGTTATAAAATAGATTGATAAATGTGCAAATCCACATTGTGGATTAATGCGCCAACAATTTTTGAAAAACTGTAGTGCATCTCATCCTTCATTGCCCGGCGGAGAACGAATATGATTGGTGCTTGACGTCAAGACTGTTCGTTATCGCAAGAGCGAGTGTTCTTGTTCTTTCCTTTGGCTGCAGCCATGGCTACCACCATTCCTTTTCCTTTGCGAGAACCCCAACAAAAAGAACCTGCGGCTAACCAGCCATTCCAACCAAACTTGAACATTCGACTTATATGTCCTGACTGCCGAGTTTCACCGCCCCATATTGTTGAAGAATTTGCATCCGGTGATCTTGTTTGTGGCGATTGTGGTTTGGTTCTTGGAGACAGAATCATTGACACGAGATCCGAATGGCGAACATTTGCTAACGATGAGGGCGATGTATGTCTCTAATCATCCCTCCATTGCTGTTCTTTGGTTAGGGATTTTACAACAGGTTACTTAATGTTTAAAATGCATATAGGATCCATCTCGTGTAGGTGCAGCTGCCAACCCATTGTTGGATGGTAACCAGCTCGATACTGTGATTTCACGACGAGACGGCGGAACAGGTGCCGCAAAGGATTTGAACAAGGTACATGGTCGAGCCACTGCAGTGAAAGGCGAAAGGAACCTCGTACAGGCATACAAGGATATTAGTGCCATGTGCGATTCTATATCTTTATCAAAAATTGTGAGCGATACAGCAAAGCAGTTGTATAAGCGGGTGGAAGATGAGAAGCTCCTTCGAGGCAAATCAACAGATGCAATTATCGCTGCATGTATCTTCATTGCATGCCGGCAAGAGAAAGTTGGACGTACATTCCGTGAAATTTGCGCTTTAACTCAGGTGCAAAAGAAGGAAATCGGTCGTTGCTACAAAGCACTTCAAGCCAAACTGCAGACGAACACAACAATCATGCATTCGGAAGACCTTATGTCCCGTTTTTGTTCCAACCTTCAACTTCCCAACTACGTGCAAAAGGCTGGTGCAGATCTCGCCAAGCGGGCAAAGGAATTGGGCACACTAGCCGGCAAATCTCCAATCTCTGTCGCGGCTGCCTGTATCTACTTTGTCTCATATCTATACCATTGCCCCAAGACCACCAAACAAATTGCCACGGTTGCTGGCGTATCCGAAGTTACTATTAGATCGGCTTACAGATCCCTATACGCTGAACGAGAGAAACTCGTTGATCTCGACGCTCTCCGTTCCAAACCTCACGGACAAGACTTGACCTTTGACGCTTTGGCATTCCCTTAAAACCATAACATAAAACCCATATGTATATTCCCTCACTTTTCATTTTTCTTTTTCATGTGCATATCACATATAACATAAAAACGAAGTAAAAAAAATGTGAAAATTTGTATAAAACTATACCTTGGCCGGTCTCTGAGCGATCTGTTATGTTTACAGCGACACGAGGTAAATGATATATACAAGATGAGACCTTCTATCCTAAGCTAGTACACTGTCATCAATGCGAAGCATGCATAAAAGAGCCCAACAGGGTATGCGACCAAGAAACGCTGCTCGCTCATGTGCAAGACGCTCGTAAACATGCCTGAACTTGAGAGAGTGCACCATAGTATGCTGAGGGCAGTGAGCAACAGACCAACTAATCCTCCAAGAGGCAAGACGACGCTGAAACCACTCAGCATCACCATAGGAAGGAGGCAGTAACCGAGGACGCTTGCTGTCCTTGACCAATCGATACCGCTTTCGCTCATGAGATTGAGAATCAAAAAGAGCGACACGACGCCGAGCACTCCAACGCCATAGATGTATCCGAAATGCACTTTTCCTGACAGCATTAGAAATATACCGAAGAGGAAGATGAATAAAAGCGGGCCAGCCAAGTCCGCGTCGTCCATGATGGTGTCCGGAACAACGCGGAACGGGTTCAGCACAGTCAGACTCTGTATATACATACAAGTCTCAGGCGTTAGTAACAAGGACATTTATCTCGCCAGCACGCGTGCTCCAGCGACGAGTCGGTACCTTGCATTTGATATGCTCAAAGTTAATTCCTAGCTCCTCTAACAATGGCGGTTCATCTGCGAATCCTCCAGTGCCAAATGCGCTCCAAAATGAGCCGGACTGATAATCGTAGCCGGCACCGCGCATGTCGCCGGTTGCCGCGGTGGGTGGGCTGGCATAATACGACGAATTGTATTGATCGGAATAAGATGAGGTATAAAACTGTAAGCCATCACCGCCAGTTGCTGCACCGTCATAGTAGCCTGCGCCTCCCTGAGGGGCCGTGTTGTCGAATAATACCGAGTGCACCGGTTGACCGGATGCCATTATATATACAGAACAAAGAAAACAAAAAAGGAGAAACGTGGAGCTCTTGAAATTCAACAGCTCGTTTTAACCCCGTCGATGGAGAAACTATGTGTATTTGGAGCACCAAGCAAGTTCGAAAAATTGAATATCCTAACAAAGTTACGTAGCACCCCGTTTATTTCTTCCAAGTAGATTGTAGCCAAGCTGCTATGTGGTCAAGCATTCCATCAACACTAGGCGACAAGGTTGGTGAATTGAATACGCCGTGGATGATTCCCAGGTAACGGACAGCAGTAACATCATTTCCAGCCTCAAGCAATTTGCGAGCATATGACTCGCCTTCTTCGCGGAGGACATCGCCTTCAGCAGTGATAACAAGCGCGCGAGGCATTCCATTAAGCTGATCAACGCTAGCTCTCAGCGGCGAAGACCAGATATTTTCGCGACGCTCCTTTTCATCAGGGACGTATAGGCTCCAAAGATGCTTTGCAGAATCAGCGGTCAACCCATAGTTCTCAGCAAATTCGACAAACGACTCGGACTCGTGGGAGCCATCCGTAGCTGGGTATACAAGTACTTGTCCTTTGACGATGTCCGGCATTCCACGTTGCTTTGCATAAACTGAAATAGACCAATTAACTTAGATGTCCTGGTATTTTCACGGTGTCCCTTCTCTCGCCCCAGCTGACAGGTTTCACTCACGCGAAATAACAGTAGACAAGTTGCCTCCGGCAGAGTCGCCGAGCAGGACAAGCTTTGTAGGATCAACATTGATAGATTTGGCATTCTCTTCATTTGCTAACCAAACAACTGCGTCGAGACATTCATGCACGGCGGTCGGAAAAGGCGCCTCAGGCGCAAGCGAGTAATCGACAAATACAACCGCTGCCCTGGCACGTACTACGAGCTACAAGGTGGTCCACCAGCGGTGTGAACAGTTATCAGTTCAGATTTGCTCACACTCTATAAACTTTTTCCGAAGGTGATAGCTATTCTGTAACTTACGCACCTCGTACACAGGGCGCCTGTATGTAATCTTGCTACCAAGGCACCAGCCTCCGCCGTGGCTACAAAATTGTGTGATGGCAAATATATATATGAGAAACTAGGCACGCATATTTGAAGCATGGTTGTCCACGAGATACTTGCAAAAAGCATATAGGCGGTAAAACTTGAGACTCTGTTCCTGGAGGTCTCATGATAATCAGCTCAAGCTTAGAGCCATCTGGACGCGAGATGGTTATCTCTTGTTCGGACACACTCGGCAGTCCTTCCTGAGCTCTGGGATCATCGAGATATCTTGCTTTTTCAAGCTTTCGAATTTCCGCTGGAATTGCAAAGTTGGTGCTAGTAAACCTTTTTGATTCTTCAACAAGCTGCTGGCAGTGAGGCTCAAGCACGACTTGGGGCTTCTTCATATTGAGTAAAAAGCAAGTAAGAACAAGGGAAGGAGAGATGCAGCTTGGTCACCAGATAAATAGCAACTGTAAAGTTCTCCGCCCAAACTTTCTTACGCGGTAACAGTGATGGATCTAGTGTTTGGCATTCTGTCGAGTGCGAGCGGGAGCGGTGCTGCTGCAATGTCGCCATAATTTCCGTGTAACGTATCTATATCATGCTCACAACATCTTCGCAAGCACGACAAATGGGCAACACAGACTTCTGATTCAGTATTCCGTGAGAGCGTAAATCGTGGTTAGAAATCTGCTCGCTTTCGAACTTATTTACAGTAGGTTCATGTGACCTTGTTTGCCTCAGAACTGTATTGAGAGATCTTCACAGAAAAGGGTGCTATTCATGTCAAGTAGTCATTACAGTTTTATTTTGCTCGACTATGAGTGATAATGATAATGTACAAGTGCATAAGATTGTGAGTAAGATAGGTTATTGTACAATATAAGGGGAAAGGAAGATAAAAGAAGAAACGCGAGAAGAATGTATCTCTCGCTCTTTCTACTTTAGCTTTTGATCTCTTTCAATGACCCATTGCAGATCAATTACTTCGCGCCACAGTGTACAGTCCTTGCCAAACGTCGTCAGCACTGCATCCTTGGCGACCTCAAGCCACGTGTATACTCCATTTTCATATATTCTTTCGAGTTTCCGTCCGATTCCCGCCAGTTCCAGTTGCACTAGCGAGTTCCAGCAAGATCGTACGAGGATTAGCGAGTGGTACGACAGGACCGGATGGCATTGAGGATAGATGATGCGGTATATCACAAACATGTAAAGCGCGCATCGAGATGCCTCTACCCAACGATTCGTGGATATCAGGTGTTTGAGTAATCGATCGGCGGCTACTATGCTGGCAATTGTGAAGGGCGGAACAGACTTGATTTCAAGCAAAGCATGAATAGCAGGCAAAGTCTTTTCTTTATAAACATGTCGATCTTCTTTAGCACGTAGTTGGTATTTGTTCGGGCGACGCTTGGGATCCATGATTGGATAGTACATATCTGGTGACATGATGCGACTGACATAATGCGTAAAGTTGGATGTATCCAGGGTTTCGGTTGGTGATCTCGGTTCCTGACGGCTCGAGTAAAGCTTGACCATCTCCAATACGTTCCATTTTTGACATTCTATTTCTAAGCGTTTGTACGCCTCTTCCTGCGACAATCCTGTCTGGATGCCGCGGTTAAGCAACTCATCGATGCACGAAAAGTCGCCTTCGCATCGGGAGCAATTGCATACAACGTTGGGACCGAATCGTTCAGCGAGCGCTGCCTGACGCTGCTCCTTGGTCGCGACGAGATCGACGTAGCAAATAGTGATCGGTTCGCCTGGCTGGATATCTTCGATTGCAACGAGAACCTGCTCCCCACGTTTGTAGACGACCGCAGCGTTGGGTCGACAAGAGTGTCGCACGAACAATGCCGTCAATGGATAGATGCCAACGCCTACCGGATCGAGCTGGTGTTCATGATCAAGGATATCAAACGTAGCTACTTGGATGCGGCGCCAAAGTAATGCAAGCTCTTCTGGTTGTACGTGGCAACCAAAAGGTTCTAATGCATTTGCAACGTCGGCTAAATTTGGGGAATTTGTGCTACATTCGGGTAAGCCGAGCGAATAGAGTGCCTGGATAGCGGCCGGCAAATGTGGCGGAGAATGCGAATGATGCTTACTCAACTTGTCGTGACTGTGGAGCGTCAGGGCCGTACGTTCCAGTAGCCATCGATCTGCATCGACGTCTTTGTATATATCGGATTCCTGAGGCTCACAGAGCACTCTGTGGAAGTGCAGCCATGCGTTCCGGAAACATTCATTGCTGCAAAAGTAGGCTGACCGGCATCGCGAGCAGCATTGTAATTGTACTTTTCGCAGACAGTAGTTGCAACGCTTTCGTCGTATGGCCGGCAACGGTACGGACGCGAGCGGCGGTTGAGACAAGAGCACGGTTCCAGCCGCAACAGCGTTTGCTGCAACGAGTGCAGAGTTGTAGACGGCAACGTTTTGATTGCTAATGTAACTCTCCATTGGGAGACCAAACCAGGTAGAAGAGGCGATAAAACTGCTAGTTCCGACAATTTCAGATCGGGAAGTTACCTGCGCGACGAGGTGCGGGATGGGGGAGGGGCGATGCTGGTTACTGACAGAGCATGAGGCCAGTTGTCTGTGTTTCTCCTTTCTCTATCATTGTCTGCCCCCCTCTCCTCCTTCTCTTTCTCCTTCACAGTATCCCTTCTTTGCAAAACGCACACGCTCTCTCTCATCAACTCTCTGATATACCGATGGCCCCGTCCTTCTATCTCTCTCTTTCTCTGACACACTCATCCCCATTTCTTCCTCTCCTTCCTCGCTACCACTCCCGTTTCTATATAATTATAACTCAAGTCTTTCTTTTCCCTAAATGTTTTTCGGTTTTGATAAGCGACAAATCTCGAGCAGTGGTACTTAACGCATTTTATTTTCCTATGTTATTTCTTGTACCATTTAACCACGGATCAAAACTAAAGCAACGGTTGGTCTAGAAAGACCCTGTCAAGACAGAGGCAATGGTTCACCGTTCTGTGCACCTACCACTAGCGATACCTGGTACAATGGCTCGAGCTACGAATTTGTGTGGAACTACAAGTAAGATATGAACGTTGCTGCGTTTTATGTCCTAAAGGTCTCAACTAAAAATAAATGAAATGCAAATAAATTTGGTATGTACAATAGCTACCCATTCTATGTCACAACGGCAAGTATTATGAGCTGGGAAGCATGGGGATGCTAATCTCACCTTTTTTCGGCGTCCCTAACGTTTTATTCGTTGCTGCTGGTTGTTGTATACATCTACAGGACCGCTTGAACTTGTTTCTGTATTACAAGCATAACTACGCATACGAAGCCGTAAAAAACTGGACAGATATTGATCGCTCGCAAGGCCACTTGACAGTGCAAGTGGACGATTCCTGGTTTCCTGCCGGCCCAGAACCAACAGACAAGTCGTGGACATACTACGGTCTTTATCTGCCTGCAGGCATAGACCCCGCAGCAGAGCTCGTCAATCCAGACAGCCAGTACCCTCGTCCGTTCAATTTCACAGTTGTGCGCAAGTATACCACTGTCTACTTGTATGGTCCAGAATCGTAACCTAAATATTTTGTCTTATAAATTGCAGAACCTGGTACGAACCAACGAGGTATAGCTGGACAGCAAGCTCGGAACGCAAGTATGCGGCAGCTACCTGGCTGGGCAGCCATCCTGATCGCGCTGGGTACCTTTGCTGTTGCTGCAAGTATTGCCACATGCATAGCATATGTATTGCTAAAGAGGCGGCTTATGCAACAAGCATTAGCCAGGAGGGCGATGCGTACTTCTTATGGCTATGATGATATGCAACAACAGCAACAGTCCTTGAACGAACAGTTTACGACAACCACGCAGCATCCTTCTTACGATCTTCAACACTGTCACCCAATGTCCCAAGGTAGACCTGATACAGGATCGTCTATCTATTCAACGACGCCCATTGTTCAGCACTCAAATGTCCAGCCAAGGTCGTCGTTGACGATGCAGCAGCAGCCACAGGAGCAGCAGCAAACAGGCAGGCTGGCGGAAAGCACGTTCATGTGGATGGTTCAGCCGACACCGGCTATCGAGAACGAGCAAAGCAGGAGGGAATTTGGGGATTCATTGCTAGCGCAGCAACTATCAGAGGATCAAGGTGCCCTGATGAGACATGCAGAGCGGCGGCCGGTGACCGTGCACTGCATCGCGCAAGCAGATCAGGCAGCGGTTGCTGTTGAGGAGACACAGCATCCTTCATGACAACCTTAAAGCCTGAAACTTCACACTTTTGCAAAGAATAGTGATTATAATAGTAATAACAATGATGATGCGATAACAATGGAAGAATAGTACACTAATATCATGGGCAATGTAAAACAAGAACATGTCGCTAATATTCTCTTTCGCAAGACATAATATACATTTACAATTTAAGTTCGGCAAGAATTCGACTGCACATGTTCTTGTAGAGCCAGGGATCGCCGCTCACCCGCCGAAATTGCAAACCATGCATACCCATCAACCAAGACACCTTGACGATGTGTATCTCGAACCGCACTACCAGATCTGGGACAGTAACAGGCGTAGTTGCTTGCTGCTGCTGTTGCTGTGAATCATCACTGCTATCTTTGCCAACCACTTGCTTCACGTCAATGCTGGGCATGTGCTGGCACTCGAACCGTCCTTTGCTTTCTCGCCACTTGACACCGAGCCGTTCCAATACACGGATCAGGTCGGCTCTTATGACTGATGGATGCTTCGTGGATGTTGTAGTTACAGAGAATAATCCCTTCAAGAATACTTGCTTGACCGGCTGATCTGCCGTTCCCTGCGAAATAGTTGATGCTCCTCCGCCGGCGGCGCCAGCGGCTGGCGGTGGGAATGTTTGTTCGTGCGAATGCGGCACATCCAGAAACTCGGGAAGTTGCTGCGCTGGTGCTTTGCCAGGCATAACTCGCTCCTCGACTGTTGGATTGCCTCCACTGATAGTCGCCTGTCGTGGCCTTCTATGCGGCGGTGTCGTCGTCGCCGTCGCCGTCGCTGCTGGAGTTTTCTGCGCTGCTATACTGCCACCACGAGATAGAAAATAGCCAACTTTTTGTCCAAGGCTTTCTTTCCGTCCATGTCCTTGTGTCTTGTCATTGGATTTTTCAGAGTGAGATGGTATAGGGGTAGGTCCAGTGTAGTCTGTATCTGTGCTGTTGTGGGACCTTCGCCGCGATGGGCTGTCTGCATCTGCTGATGGCCGTTGAAATGCATTACCCAGTCGTTTAAACACGGTGTTACTACGATGCAATCCTTCCTCATTATGACTTGAATCTGTGTTGGAGTTTTCTAATGGAGCTCCAAACTGACGGTTCATTAACTTTTGTAGACCTGTCTCCAAAATGTTAGGCCGATCTGCTTCAATATTTCCATTATCATCGACGCGAATATTTGTCCGGCCTCTCTTTCCAACTGCTACGCCGGTTGTCGCTCGTCTGAAGAGCCCATGTGTATCGTCTGTTGAGGAGCCTGAGGTTCCAGATGTCGCAGCATTCGCAAAAGGCGCGTACTCAAAACGTGTATCGGCAGGATGTGCAGTTTCCGGTTTAGAAATATCGGGCAGGCGCAGGACATCGTCGGCGGAGCCAAGACTACTTCGCGATATCTGGTGGTCATCGTGTGCCTTTTCAGATGCTGCGCGTCGTTCACGTTCCATGCGTTCCTTGACTAGGTAATAAATTGACACCAAAGGGTGGTAAGCGGCAGGTATGGATTGGGGGTCATCATTCGGTGGTGGAGGCGTCTTCTTGCCGGGTATAGCCGAATGGTGCATGAATCGGGAGGTTGATAAAGAGCTGTGAAGGTGATTGAGTGAATGATGGTGATCACGAGTTCGCTTTGCTAGTGTTTTTGCTGCTTTTTGATAATCTTCGGATGTGATGATGGTCTCCAGCTGTTGTTTAATCTCTGCTTCGCTGCCAAATCCGAAGCCGGTCATATTACGAATGACTTCAGTGTCGACGGGAAGCATGAGCGGCGCTCGATCAGGAAGATGATTATCGACCAACTCGTCGTATCCCTTGTTCATCCAGGGATGTACCATAATCTCGGATATCGTTGCTCGATGATTAGGATTTGTGACGAGCATACGCGATAGCAAGTTTTTGCAGTCTATTTCATAGTAAAACATTCGCATATGAGCGAACGATGCTTTAACCATTTAGAGACCGACTGCATGAACTTTACCAGAGCTCAAATGACTGGGATAATCAACATGCCCACGTTTGATCTTTTGGTGGAGAGCTGACATATTCTGATCATCGAATGGCACTTTGCCGCAAACAAGGACGAATAATACAATTCCAAAACTCCATACATCGACTTCTGGTCCAGTGTATGCTTTCGCGTGCAATAATTCTGGTGCTGCAAAATAGAGTGATCCGCAAAAGGTGGAAAGATGTGATCGAGGTGAAAATAGATTTGATAGTCCAAAATCGATAATTTTGACATTGCCTTGCTGTGAAATAAGGATGTTTTCGATTTTCAAATCTGGTAAGTAGATCAGATTAGAGACAATGCTCCTGATGCAAACACAGCCCAGTAAAACTTACCACGATGAACAATTGAGTTACGATGACAGTAATCTGGTTATAGGTCGCGTTAATAGGATGTACAATACTATGAAAGATCCACTGGGAACGTATACCTAAAGCGCTTAGTATCTGGCGTGCGAATCGTCGTGCATGTCTTTCTTTGAGTTTCCCATGCGAAATAATGTAGTCGAGCAGCTGACCTCCGCCCACATACTCCATAAACATGTAATAGAAATCGTCGAGTACAACCATCTCTTTGAGGCTGACGATGTGTGGATGATGCAGCAAAAGCATAATGCTTGCTTCACGTATAGTCCGCACTTCTCGGTTCTCGTCTTTATGCTTGGCTGTTTCTTTTGCATGCTGTTTCCGTACAATTTTCACCGCGAGCTACAGGATCAATTTGTTCGTCGTCGTTGAAGAAAGCTTGCAAGCAGGCTGTACATAGTGCGTATTTACCTTTTCCTGGGTGATATTGTGGACTGCAAGCTTGACTTTGCCCATAGATCCTGAACCCAAGGTTGAGACCAGAGTGTAATTGCCGATTGTTCGCCTGGGTCTAATCTTGGGCTGATTGTGACGATGGTGACGGCCGGCGTCAGCGTCGTCTTCTCGGGAGCTACTCGTCAACTGATCACGATCGCCGGTATCATTCTGCAAGTCGTCGACCGAGGCAGAGGCTACAGAGTATTTAGGTGACGATGGAGGAGGTCTCTCTGGCTTCTCCTCCATAAAAGCAGCAGAAAGAATTAGAAGAAAATAGTGATAAACGTAAAAGGAGTTTCAAAAACCAGATGCGTTATCTCATTGATGTGAGAAACGGACCAAGCTCAACCCCCGGGTTGCGCCAAATCAGTCAATTCTACATTTGGCCACTGGAGGCCTTTATATTTGCTCCTTTACATATGCTTCTTTCCCACAATATACAAATTGCAGCAGCAGCATCAGCTACTTCTACCGCCATCATAACTCTCAACAAAAACTCAGAGAATTGCAGTTGATATCCAAGTACCACTTCATGCACACAATCCTTTACTGCGCCATTGAGTCTCCGCCCAACCACTAGGTCAATTGGCCCCGCCCCTCGTTCTTCGAGCCAGTTTGGGCAACGATTGCGTGCAATGAGCTTGCTAAAGAAATGCGTGGTAGCGTCTTTAGCTGCCACCGCGGTGTATGCTGTAAGCATGCGTTTATCTTATGGAGCGAGGACGGTCTCAGTAAGGAAATGTCTTTCCTAGGCAATCGTGATTCTCCTGAGTTTCTCGGCACCTCAGCGCCTGTGAGTTGTTGCATAGTAGCAGATATTACATTATTTCTCATTGGTATTATATCATCAATCTGCGCAAAAAAAGCATGATCTATTTGCATTGGATCAAGGTGCCGCTCCCAGCCAAATTTGCAATGCCAGAATACTATGGATTTGCACGTATGTACATAAATAAGACAAGCAAAATGTGAGAAAGAAAAGGAAAATATGTTTAAACGTCAATCTTCTGAATTGCAGATAACCAAATCAGAAACTTCCAGATTACCACTGCGGATAACATCACGCTAGGTACATAGAATGAGAGAAGAGTTATATTTTTGGTACAAAGAATTCTCGTCCACAGTCGCCTGATTGCACATCTTTACTTATTCTAGGCGCGTGGCATATGATTCCTACGGACTATTTCACCAGGCACCAGCTCCGGTACCGTGAGACTCTTGCGAGCAACGATACGCTGTACGACGATGCACTGGCAGACCCTAAATTTGACACAGTCATTTATTTCCACGGTAACGCAATGCACCGTGCAGCACCCTGGCGTACAGATCTGTACAAACGACTCGGGGATAAGTTTGGGAAACTTAACATTGTCGCAGTTGACTATCGTGGTTTTGGTGATTCTGGCAAGTGGGCGGTAGTTGGCATAAAACAGTGAGATATATACTGACTTGGGCAATCAATAGAGGGCACGCCGTTTGAAGAAGGGCTTTATCGAGATGCCCGCGCGACACTGCAATGGCTGCAAGAAAGAAACGGTAAAGCTGTGTAACTATGCGTATGAAATTCTTTTGCATCTCACAAAGCATGGCGTTACCTGCTCAACAGTTCCGGCGCATCGAATCTCTTTGATCGGGCACTCTCTTGGTAAGATGAGCACGGGGGTTACGCAACGTGGCGCTCATAAGTAGATCAAAATAGGTACCGGAGTCGCGACCTGCTTGGCATACGAAATGACACAAGCTGGTTAGTCTGAAACATGTAGAGTTCGTTTTCTTACTATCGCTTATCGCCTTTTTTCGCTTTTAGGCAGCCCGCCCAGAGCGCTGATCCTCAAGGCGGCTTACAGCTCACTGCCCAATATCATATTTGAGTTCCCTATTGTGAAATACGTGCCTATTCTTAGTCCTTTGCGAGCATTCCCGCCTCTGCAAGGTTAGTCCGGGGCCAGCCCCTGTCAAGGGATGGAATTGAGTCACTTACAATGGGTACCACGTGCCATTGCCTTTTCTAGATTGGGTCCTGTCAAAATTGCTGCATACCTTTGATACTCTTTCCCGAATAGAGGTACGGCCGCCTAAAACCCCCGGGGTGGCGGTTAGCGATTGCGATCATGATAACGATTGAAACTTTATCTTACTATGTCTGTTGCGTAGCATTTGGAGTGTCCCATTCTGATCGCTTATGGGTCGGCGGATCTAAAGATCCCCGGTCACAACTCGCAGCTCTTGTTTCATCGCGCAGTTTTCGGTGCTGTTGGCTCCCCGTTCACGAAAGACTGGGTCGAGCAGGATAATGACACCATCGACCGCCAGGTGATTACAAACGAAGCCACTGTCTACAGAAGTAAACACAAGCCAAACATTCGACTTGTCAAACTGCACCACGCCGATCACAACAACGGTACGTGGGTGGGAAGCGCATGACGTTGAAACATAACGGCTCACAGGCAGATATTAAAGTGAATTACTACGATTATCTCTTTGAGTCGATGGCGGACACTGCGGGGTGGAAACGCTGAACAATCCTCTCTGGTTGGATAAGTTCCGTAAAATATAAGACTTGTCCTGAATCTTGACTGAATCGCCGAACTGTCTCTCTTTTCTTTTTTTTTGTTTTCTTTTACCGCCAATCGAGTTCTTTTTGCCTTATTCTATTGGGTTAATCCTCCCAATCCGCTACACTCACACTCAGCTGTTCCTCTCTTCTGGGCGCTTTCTTCCCCCCCACTCTCTTTTCCCTTTCTCTTTGTTATTCACTGCGTCACCCTCGATCTCTCTTTACACCCATATTGAACTATGGGCAATGCACCTTCAAATCCACATCAGCATCCGCCTCATATGTCGGATGCTGCAGCGCAGAGCCTGTCGCGGCGCGGCCAGCAGCGACTATCGCAGAATCCGTACAACCCATACGTCAATTTCTTTGAAATGGCCGCCGCCACGCCTGATCCCGTTGTGAACCGGCGTCCCAAAAAGAAGCCAGATAGTCGAAGCGGCAGCACCAGCGGTAGCAGCAGCGTTGCCAGCAGTAGCTTGGCAGGTAGCAGCGCAGCGTCAGTCAGTCGAACTCCTCGGCAATCAGCGACCTCAGAAACAGCCACGCTTGTTAGTCAGGACTCTGTACAGCATTTTGAGTACCACAACGGTCGCAAGTATCTTTCATACCCGCCAAGCATCCGTAGATACCTACCATGTGACGACGATGAGTCAGATCGTATTGTGATCATGGTAAGTGGTGGAGGCGACAAGGATAAAGATGGTGTGTGGGAGAGAAAGGAACAGAGAAAGAGAAATTATACCCTATCAGGAGATGATTTAATTATTCTTGATCCTAATCTGTTTGATGCATGGCTGATAGCACTTTTTGTTGAAATACGCCTTTGATAACCAAAATCTTATCGCCCCGGCTGTCCTCGACAAGGGCCATGTACTTGATATCGGCTGTGGCCCAGGAACCTGGTATGTATGCACGGAGGGCGGTGTATTTGCATCTACATCGCTATTCACGTAATCATACATTATTCTAATTCGGGATCGGGAATCTATAGGGTCCTGGAAATGGCTAGCGAGTTTCCATCTTGCGAGTTTCATGGCATCGATCTATGCGCCATGTTTCCCACGTCTATCAAACCGCAGAATGCCCGTTTCACGCAGCACAATTTCCTTGAAAAGTTACCGTTTCCCGATAGTACCTTTGATTATATCCACATGCGGTCGATGCTCTGCAGTCTCACCCGCCAACAGCTCAATCGGCTCCTAAAGGAAATCTCACGCGTGCTTAAACCTCTCGGATACATTGAAATTGTCGATGTCGAGTATCGTGTACAGCGTGCAGGTCCTTTGACCGAAGAATATCTCAACCAAAAATGTAAGCATCCGGCAAAATATTTACGTTCGAGAAGCAAACTAAATATGATTTCTAGTATCTGATGCCATGTTTATGACCGGCATAGAATTCTCACAAAGCTATCATCTATCCACAATGCTAATGACTTCGCAGTTTGTCAATGTACACCAGAATCGCGTCACGATACCCCTTGGCTGGGGCGGTCAATTGGGCCGTATCCATGGCCAAAGCATGCATGCATTCTACCGGACCCTGCACCCAACTATTCGAAAACGTGCTCGCCTTAACGACGAAGTAATTGAGCAGATTATGCACGAATGCGAAAAGTTCCAATCCCACTTGAATTGGTACGCTTGCTTCGGACAGAAACCATCTTTGGACCCGTTGCCTTCACCCGCTCTCTCAGAAGTCGTAGCTGGTCCTACGACGAAATCCATAGCGCCCCGAGACGTTGTAGGCGACGATGCGACCTGGGAATCCATCAATGATTTCGTAGACGGCTACGTCGAATAGACAACCCATTACATTCCTTTGCATTGTTTCTTTTTTGTAACCTATTGTAGTTGTACATAGTTATATATCGCGTAAATACATATATTTGATTAGCAGATGTGACATTATATTTTTGGTAACTAGTATAACATTGGTTGCTGCTGTTATTGATGATGATGATGATGGTGAGGTGATTTTGATGCCAGGATATGTTCTATCTCGTGAATTTGTTTCGGTGCGGATGCAGTCAAGTTTTCATACCCGTTTGCAGTGATTAGGAGGGTGTCTTCAATCCGTACACCTCCAACAGCACGGTAGCGTTCTACTTGCTCCATGTCGAAATATTTCAGGAACCCAGGAGACTGCGTCCATATTTTCAAGTACGTATCGTTGAAGTAAAGGCCTGGTTCAACCGTGATCACCATGTTCGGTTCCAGTGGCCTGTCTTGCAAGAATCCATCCTGGTCAAGGCACTGCTTCCTTCTGTGATCAAAATTAATATGAGTAAAAGTACCATACAGGTCATTGTTCAACAGACTTTCCCTCCGACGTCATGGACATCTAAACCGACCGAATGCCCTAGCCCTAATGGAGAACAATTGCACGAACTCAGTCGCCGGAAGAACCGAAACAAAACGCCTCGTGATGCTTACCGTGGTAGTAAAAAGCGCGGGGTACTTCAAATTCGAGTAATTCATCCTCGTCGCCCCGAAGAATGCCGATGCGTATTAATTCTATGCACAGTATTCTCAGGGCCAGGTCTTCCAGCTCTATCCACATTACGCCCGGTTTTAACCGGCTTAGAACGGCCTGAGATATGACATTACATTTACAGTCCATCTCTTTGTTTCCAGTATATTTATGTACCTCTTGCATCTTGAGAACGATCGAGTAAATGGTGCGAGCTTCTGGTGAGAACTTTTGCGAAGCAGGGAAAGTACGAGTTACGTCGCTTGCGTAGCAGCGCCACTCAGCACCGGCATCGACCAGAACGACAGCGTGAGGGTTTGCCGTTGGTATTGGTTGGTTGTTACGGTTGTAATGGAGAGTGGCTGCGCGCGGACCAGACGCTACAATAGGAATGTATGCTTGGCGCTCGAGGCCATGCAGCGCAGAGACGTAGCGGAAATAGGCAGCAACGACAAGCTCCGTGCGCAGCGCTGCGTGCCGCTTCATTACCATTTTGTGTGCCACGGACGAGACGTAACCTGCGTGCTTGATCATTGCAATCTCCCAAGGAAATTTCGTCAGTCGGGCCTCGCACAAGGCATTAACAAGAGCGGAGCGATCAATTCTGCATGAACGATGAGGTGATATTTGGAGGTTGCTTAGATCAGTCGTGTCCATTGTGTAGATTGTCGTGGCATGTGCTACATGTGCCGCCAGCTCTGATTCATCCAGTATCACATCGGCATCGTACTTGTCGTGCAATTGCGCTGATGTGTCCGGCGCTCCCTTCCAGACCGTCTCGTAATCTTCAGGCAAAGCAGGAGGTACAAGGTACACAAGCTCGGTCTGCAGATCCATCATCACATGAAATCCTGGTTCGTCAACGCCTGAATATATAGTACATATCAAGGGCAAATTCATTTAATAAAATGAAAAATATTTTGTCTTCACATTGCTGCTGCATCTACATCTTACCTGTCAAGTAAAAGAAATGGCTATCTTGACGAAACTCTAGCTCGACATCTGTGCCTTCTCGATTTTTGCTAACGGCGCCTCGATGATATATTATCGCTTTTTCGTCAGGTTTGCAGTCAAGCAACCGCTTCACTTTAAGGCAGTGCTGTTTGGTAGGGATCTTCTTTGCCACGTTCGCAGTTGTTGGAGGCAATCCTATTGCAAACGTTGGATGAGGAGACATAGGTGGTTATGAAGGATAACAATAAAAAGAGAAGAATAAAGATTCAGTTTTGGCGCCAAAATGAGGTTTTAAAAAAGAAGGTACGGGTCCAGGTGACTTTTCAAAAATGGGCAGGAGGCCGAACACTGAAAGGAACACAGTGTTACAGAATGATCATTGGGATGGGGAGGACACCATGGAAAAGGAAATTAGATTTTTCACCGATTTTGCCTTTATTCATAGGTACTGCAAAAATAAAACGGATAATCTATACGTAGGTACTGCAAAAATAAAACGGATAATCTATACGTATGTGAAAGAAACTAAGCATGATGAGAAGAAAAAAAGAAAGAAGAAAAAAAGAAAGAAAGCCTAAAGCATCAAATATTTGAATGAAAACTAAGAGTTTATCTAGTGGGAGCACTTTGCGGTCAAAGCACGGTGAGCTTCAGCCAGTTGTTCTTCAAGAACACGGATGCGTTCCTGGAGTTCCTTGTCTTTGGACTCCAGGCCCGACTTTTCTGACTCGAGCACGGCTACGCGTGTGGTCAGTCGGGTATTGTCACCCTCCAACTCGTTCACACGTTTCTCGAGCGCTTCCATCTTCAGCAACTTCTTAAGTCTAGAACGACGCGCTGCATCAGTGTTGCGCTGGCGCTTGAGAGCAATCTCGTCTTGTTCTTTATCGGTCATGGCAGCCTTGCGCTTGTCGCCGCATTTCACTTGAGGAGCAATTATGGTAGCCTCCGTTTTAGGCATAATAGGCACAGGACGGTTACGAGGGCGAGGTGCCAGTGGACGTGGCTCGGCGGCAGCGGGCTTGATCGGCGAAGCGGGCCAACTTGCAATTTCAGGGAACAAGGGGATTGGGGTGGAGACTTGACTGGATGCACGAGACATATCCTTTTGCGATTGGTTTTCAGGACTCGCTGTCAGGGGAGGCGAATGTGGCAGAACATTGCCAGGCAGGACCGGATCTTGGGTAGGAAGCTTCGTGTCAGGCATCGTCAAGAGACCAGAGTGATGCAGTTCGTCAGCCAACCAATCATCAATCATGGAAGGCATAGTATCTAGTTGCAAGAACTGCGCAAGCGCGTCGTTTTCATTCATTTGATGTTGCTGTTGAAGAGAGAAGGCTGCTGGATTGTTTGCAATTGCAGACAAAAGGGCTTCTGGGCCCAAAGCGAATTGAGGCATTTGCTGTTTTGTTGTCGTCATTTTGTGTGTACGAGTTGGAGGGTGAGCGGAGCGAGGCAGGTGTTTGGTGGTTATGCTGGTTATTTTTGCTAATTTCCTGGGTTGTTCGTTTGGGCAGATATCTTCACAGTGCAGGTAGAGGGCTCGTCAGTACAGTAGGAGAAGAAAGGCTTGAAGGGCAGAGACTTGGAGTTGAATTGGTTCTTGCGAGTCGCAGAGGAGAAGTTAAAGGCAGACATGAGAGAGAGAGGTTTCTTGAGAGACACAAGAGATATTAGAGGGTTCTTGAGATTAGATAGAGCAGAGAAAAAGCGGTGTGAGAGAGCAGGAATTAAAAGATGATGGCAGCCATGTTGGACAGACAGGTCAACAATAGGGTGCAAGCAAACAGTTATCGAGGCAAAGAGAAGTTACAAAGGGTTGAGATTGACAAGTCAATTAGTTAGTGATTAATAGAGGAAAGAACCGCAAGGACCTATTACTCGCCGGTCGAGATGACGAAAACGACTGCAAAAACAAAAGTCACGATTGATGGAAAAGTCTGCTTTCGGGTCCCGACTGATGGACAACAGCGATTTCACATCACATGGAGATCCAAGATTGGAAGAAAATTCACGGATTACAAATAAAGCGCCGAACAAGGGTGGCACAAGGGGTTCTTCCTGGCTCTTCAGACGACCTCGTCCTCGTTTAAAGATACAAAAAGAACCTTTTGTATTCAATTTTTCCTCGCAATTTTGTTTCTGATATAGAGACTAACATCTCGAAGGGCTGATCGACGCTTTTCATTTCAAATCCTTGTTTGAAAAGGAATGGTCTGGACCAAGGTTGGGGCGGAGACGCACACGAGAGTACCTTGTGCGTATACATACGCCTTGCATGTTGCTGTTGTGTTCAGCCCCAAAATCTTGCTGCTGTGTGCTCATCCTAACAACGAAACATTTCAATCCTGATTCGTTCAAGGAACGCTGTCTATATCGGAGCTGTTGGGAAAGGCAAGTAACATTAGTAAAGACAACTTCCAGGAACATTGACTGGCTTCATGTCCCAGCTGTGCGGCATGTTTCGCCAGTCCTCGGAGATAACGTAGAATTGATAGAAACTCGCGTTACACTGTGCAACAATTAGTGAGAAGCTGCAATGCCGAGCTTGCTAATCCAAAAAGCAGAAACCGCAGCTTTGAAATAAGGATAAGTAAGATAATATATATGCAGACGAAAACGCCTGTATGTTTTTGAATTTATGGTCATATTGACACTTCCAGTTTCTTTGTTCAGAGGAATATCTCGAATGTCAGGTAAGAAAATCCTTTAAACGATATACCTCTTAGGCGGATTTGGAGTAAGCAATAGCCATAATAACTAATGTCACAAAGCTTTTGATACCGAAGCATGGATATGCATTCAATTTCCTGAATTCTCATACAAGTAACCAAAGCATGGTGACTTCCAGATCACTCTGCTAAAGATCAGCGGAATTGTGGAAGTCCAGTCTGAAAACTGCAGGATGTGGTTAACGAAGAAATGAAGCATTTTCCAAAATACATATTCAGGATTGAGATATATCAACTGTATGACAATGCAAACATCTAGCATTATTTTTAAAAAGATTCGATAGCACAGGTTCTTTAGATATATCTACACTGTGAACGCAATATTGTCCATTGTTTGGCAGCAAGCTTCGCAATTTAAGCAAACACTTAATACCGTCTGTGCTTGTTTACGCAATGACTGCTTACAACGCGATATTTCTGGTAAAAGATAGCTCAAAGATCTCGGAAAACCAGATAAGAGAAAGCATGTAATCAGAGTGAGTACCAAATGAAGAGAAAATAACAGCATAAACAATGCAGCTTTGCTTTCATAAAGACAGCTTGCACTTTTGTCTGCCAATAAGCAAAGCATCGCTAAGTAGTCAATCAAAACAAAAGCATGATATACTTATTAACTAATGATGATCTCCAGATTGCCTTATTTTGACCAGCAAAACCGCGGCAGAATAAACAATTCAAATTTTAATTTTATGAAAATGCAGATATTTTACAGAAAAGAAAAAGAGAGGAAAGGTACTCGGGAAGGGGGAATGAAGTATATATATGAGAAAAGGCTTAGTAGACTGTGGACATGTGGTATCTGGACTCTTCAAAGTCTTTGATCTGTTGATCGTGCAACCGGTGGTGACGGGCGCCGTTGCGTAGTCGAGAAGCATAGTTGGATACCACCGATGCAAAGTAGATCTAGGAGTTACACGGAATCAGAACCAGAAAAGTTTTGGTGAATGTACAGCATGTGTTTCTACCTGGAGCAGTTCGACAAAAAAGATCACGACACCAAATGCAATCAAGAAGGATTTTACGCTTTCCTCGCAGTCGGCAGCGGATGCAGCGTTTGCGTTTAAGGTACCGGGATATCGGACTGGTGTGTAGTAAGGGCTGTCTGATAGGATTGCTGGGTCGAGAGATACCTGACTGTTGCCAAAGCCAACGAATCCGGAGCGCTGACATGATTTAACCATCTCGTCCCGGTGGACACACATGATAATAAGCGAGACGACGTATTTGATGATGGATAGAACGCAATTGACCCAGACAATGATGCTAAAGATCTTTGCAAAAGTTCGATTGGCCTGGCAAAGATAATTTAGTACATCCGTTCTTTACAATTGTCAATCGTACTTACAAAGCAAGAGCCAAGTATGCCGAACAAACCGCCCACACAAATAATGACAGTAAATAGCAGTCCGATGTAATACCATGCTTTTGCTGTCTGTCCCGAGTATACAGTAACGGCTGCAAAGGTTCAAATGATGAGAGTAGCGTACAAATATTATAATAATATTTTTAGAGCTGCTTACCGTTGCTGCCTAGGAATCCAGTAACGGCATCAAACAGGTAGACAACCTACATCGACATCCGTCAGCCTGTCTCAAAGAATTATTCTCAGTTGATCGTAACCTACAAAGAACCAAAGGGCAATAATGAAGGTGCCTAAGCGAAGAGGAAGGAAGCAGCAGCACTTGTCCAAGCCCAAACCCATGCTGTGCGAAATGAAGGGAACGGTGAAGAGGTAAACTTGGTATTCTTGTCGAAAGGGGAACCTCCCGTTTTTAGACGCAGCAATATGATTCGCTGACAGTTAATTGCGAGTTCCCTTGCCCACCAGGTCTCGAACAGAAGTCAATCGGACACAGCTCTTTCAGGTGTAGGTTGCTATTTCTTCAATATGCATCGGTAGGCTGGGAAATGCTTTTGTGTTCAGGCGAAACTTTCTGGATGGATCCATTTCATCGCTCCTGAGGCAGGTATCCTTGTGTGTTGGGAAAACTTGTGCTCATTAAAGTGCGTCGAATACAGCTTCCGAGGTAGCAACAATCGACCATACGAAAAGACGAACGCTTATTCACGAAAAAGATTATTATAATCCATGCTAATCTGGATAATGATTATCGTGCTGACAATGGGTCCTCCAATTATGCACGAAGGACCTTTCGAACTATTCAGCCTGGTGCCACCGATGATAAAACTGATTATATATCGACGTTGTCAATGGCGGAAAAAAAACGATAATCCTTCATTATTGGATATTTTTAGAGATATCGGCCATACCGCATCAGAAGCTGGTTACAATGGAAAATGTTATACAAAGCAAGCTGAAAATGCTTTCTCCAAACAGATAGACGTCACGATGATGGTTTATGTTTAGTTCTGTCTACAATGATAGAGTATTACTTTCTCTCAAAAAGAAAGGATCTTGGTTTGTTTATAATGAAATATAAAGTGAGCTTTGTTGCAGGACAGAAACGATCAATATTTCTATTTTTCAAGGTAGGTTCTTCACTAGTTCCGTAACGGAAGTTGCAGCACTAGAAAGAAAAACTTTACTCCAGCAGAAATCAAGAATTATCCCGACATGATCACTAACAAATTCAAAAAGTAAGAGGAGGGAGAGAGACAGGATGAGAGAGCTGTACACAATGCTTCGGTGAATTCTTGAACCGTTCTATGTTTCAAACAATGCTCGTTCCAAAACCATACAACAATGTCGTGAGACCAGCCGTACTTAAGAGTCCTTGCACAGCCTTGATCAATACCAGATTTTGTGGTCTTTCCTCCCAAATGTAAGCTTGATAGAGCTCGGGTACAATATACGCAATGAAGAAGAACAGGCCGAGTTGTATCGCGTGTGTGTAGCAATCAACATCAGTCAGGTTCATAACTCCCATTACGAAGAAAGTCTATATCGGATGTTAGCTTCTGTTCCATCTCTACACTTCCTGCATCAATTACAAAGGGACTGCAGCACTGATTTATAGACTTGCCTTTATAGCATACAATACAAACTCCACGGTCTGATCCACAATGCTGTCATCCCTTGCCCGTTTTGCTGATTTCTGGTGTGACCAGTCTGATACTCCTTTATCTTGGTTCATAGCTTCGGCCCAATGTCCACCGACGACGCCGAAACGCGTTAGTGCATTGACAAGGAATAAGAATACAGCGCCGATAACTATCGAATTCCAGATCAGAAAAACCGCTGAGAGATAGAGTAATGAGCATGTTTTCATATTACATACAAATACTTGAGTAGTTGAATGTCATGGTAGCGATATATGAAAAGCGTATACGTGTAGTAAGAAAGTGTGGGGTGAAGGAGGAAGAAAGATGGACGCATGTTTTGCCCGCCAAAGGCAGGCATGAAAATCGGAGATGAAACACTGACGTCAAGGTTTCCTTACTGTTGGAGGCCATGTCGATCCATGTTTCCAACAGTAACAAGCACAGTCTTCGCTTTCCTTCCTGACAAAGGATTGAACAAAATTCTCTGATGCTGCGAAACGGAACTTTCGAAACCCGAATGTTGCAGGCTTGGCAAAGGCAGGTCCAAAATGGATCTGTTATTATGCTAAATTTAGAACATGTTTTTTTCTGCTATGTTCGGGTTCGGAACGATGATGGTCTCGAGGCACTTTCGCTAAAAAAATAGGTCCAGGTGTTCTTCGGTTTTAAATCTACTGCTTTTTTCTCTCTTTTCCTCTCTCTTTTTCTCTTATTCCTTTTTACTGCCCATTATCTTCTATGTCTGTGTACGACCGCGATGATTACTACGGTGCTCCGCCACCGCCACCGCTTCACGGACACTCTCAAAACGCACCTCCGATGAGAAATGCATACGATCATACTGGTTATACCTCGCCTCATAGTACTACATATCCCCCAACGCCCTTTGATCATCAGGAAGACCGACGACATCGCGAGTCTATGGAAGCTGCACTCTATCACAACGAAGCAGCGATGAGCTGGCACAACAACCGTCAAAGCATGTCAGATGTTAAACTGACAGGACACTACGACTCGGACGACGAACACGATCTTTTACCTGTTCCTGAGGAACGCAAGCGGCGCACTTGCATGGACAAGATTTGCTGCGGATGTTGCACATGCTTGCCTCGATGGATGAGATATCTTTGCTGCATTTTGTTTTTGATAATTATAGCACTTGCTATCGTGATTGGTGTCTTGGCAGCACTTTTCAAAACCCCGAATGTCACTTTCAATGGCATTGAAGGCGAACCTCAAGTCAACCTTTCCGGCTCTAACATTACCATGAATTTCACGCTATCCATCTCCGTTGACAATCCAAACGTCGAAAGCGTCACCTTTGAGAAAATCGTGGCGGAGGTAACGTGGCAATGCATCTTTTTGGCATCATGTGGCGTTGACGAGAGTAGGAAAAGCTAAAAAAAACCAATCCAATTATACTTAGGCTTATTACCCGAATTACGATACTGTTTCTATCGGTGGTGGCGAACTTGACGACGTGCACATCGCAAAGCAAGCAACAACAAATATCAGCTTCCCTTTCAACCTTCAAATTGATGCATCTTCAGAAGAGACAAAAGCTATAGCTGCTGACATGATGAGCAAGTGCGGTTTGACCGGTGGTTCATCCAGCCAGATCAAGATCAACTACAACGTGAAGCCTACACTGAAGATTATCGGCATTCCCATCACTCCAACGATATCACAGAGCGCAAATATCGACTGTCCAACCCAGGTACGACAGAGTTTTCGTTTTAGATATTTAGGGGCTTGGCATAACTAAACAGTTGTATATGTTTTGGTTTCAGGCACTCTCCGGTATTACTGGTATGGCGAGCAACTATGCATCACTCATCCCCACCGGCATCTTCCCCACCGGCGCTACCTAAGAATGAAATAGGACGATATGGTGGCTAGTTTTCTCGAGATATATATCCAGACTCCCTTTGTTCTCGCGTTGTATAGCACTGACCCTTCCTTCATCTTCCACACTCGCATGTACCATACTTTTTGTGTAAAGAAATGACGAAAAAAAAAGAGCATTTTAAAAATTACTTGTTATTAGCTGGAATTGCGACCAAAGTTTTTAGTTTGTTCTCGATCGTCCTTGAAATTGACTTTCAAACAAATTAGTGTGAGAGACATGAGATTAGCTCAAAAGTTCCAATAAGCTAAAAGCTTTTCGGACGTACAAAGACGACGATCTTCCAGCATCAACTTTAATGATCGACTACATACTTTAATCACGCTAGGGCTAATGATTACATTTACACAAAGTGTTTTCTGCAATGAGGTTTCGCGATTTCCCAAGCTTCTTCGATTGCTTTCAGAACGTCATCTGGAAGCGGACCTTGTTCTGTAGCATCAAGATTATTCTTGATATGCTCGTACGAAGATCCACCAAGTATGATTCCTATAGACGAAATGTTAGTAATGAGTCAAAAACAATGTAAGTGTGACCTGCCATCGCCTTTCTCTCGGCTTACCTGGGAGTGGTGGACGAGCCATCGAAGCACAACGTCAGTTGAGTCCAGTCCATTTCTTTGAGAAACCTTGTTCGAAGGTCAAGAGTGTCAAAGTAGCCCTGTTTCCAGTAAAGAGAGCGATAGTGCTGGCTATAAGGGCCTTTAGGATCGAAGCAGCCGCCTGAACTGTTAGCATTCCCTCTGTTCTTAGGATCCACGATACCGCCTGACAAAGGACTGTACGCATAGAAACGTATATTATATTGCCTAAAGCAGGGTACAAGCGCTGGCTCGATCGTGCGCATGAATGCATTGTAATGTCCTTGGTAGACTGTAGGCATAACCCAATTCTTGTGCTTCATGTATTCGCAAATAGCACTGACTTCCCACGCAAAGTAGTTGGACAGACCAAACTACGCAGTAAACAGACATATATGTAAGCTTACAACGTGCCTACATGATAAACCAGGATATCCTACTTGCCTCTTCAAACTTTCCTTGTTCATATAGCTCTTGAACAGCGCTCAAGATATCTTCGATGGGAACCGTGCGATCCTGAAAAATTAGCACGAGTCGTGAATCCTCTGACCGGATAGGATAAATAGGATAACATTACACTTACGGGTGCATGCAAATAGAACAAATGGACCTTCTCCGTCTTGAGTGCATCCAAGGATTTTTGGAATACACTCTTGAGCTTATCAGGCTGGAAGGTGCCAGGCACATATGGCGCAACCTTGGTTGAGACTTTGTACTTGCTGGGTGCGTCGATCTCTCCAAGCAGCTAAGATATACATAGGTTAAGGTAGAAGGCACGTTCCCATGATCAGTCTTCAGGAAGGTACTCAGAAGAGACAATCTGATGTCTACCTGTTCCGTTGTACCAAAACCATAAACGCGAGCAGAATCTTGGATATATTAGTAAGCATTACCATCTAGAAAGGTGCAAGGACGCGATATAGTATTAGTTCGGAATGACCGTGGTCAGCGAACAAAGTAATGATCTTTCTTGCATCCTCGGGATTGTTGATACGCGAATGTTCGCCTTTGCCAAAGCCGCCAGTGCTGTAGATGCAGAGAATTTAAGCATCCAAGTATTCAATAAGTACTCCATGATAGAAAATACGTAGCTTTGTCTAACCTAGAATAATATTAACTTTGTTAGGCATTGTTTTATGCTGAAATAAGAGTGGAAAAGTCCGTGCGAAAGCAGAGAAGATGTCCGTTGAACGCGAATGAAGGCCTTAAATAGTACCAAGGTTGTCATTCGGCTAGGATAAACCTTGTAAACTTTCTTCGTATCTCGGCTCGTATATTTGCCATTTCTCAGCTAAGCTCAGTTGATTATCTAAAGCAGCAATCTTTGCAAACAATCAAAGAATCTAAATATGCAGGTTTCCTGCTTGATGACTAACACTGTCGTACCTGTATGGAGCTCGTTGCCTACATAATAACAAAAACTCACTTGATATTGTCATTCGTCGTCAGTCATGCTTGCAATATCATTTTTCGCTGGATGCTGTGGGAGTGCAGTTACCTGAAATTGTGGGGCTTTGCAGTTAGCCTCGACATTTACATCCCATTTATAGCAGCTTTAGGTTGTATTATCCATCTTATCTAATGCCAATGGTAAAGTTTTCTCTGTATAATGAGTATGCTTATCAAATTTAGTGAGCGAGTCCCATGAAGATTGGACAAGAAAATCCTAGACTAAAATCTCGAGCAAATGAGTGCAATTGATATGGTTACAATGTCTGGATCAAATAGCCAATGGATTCGATTCAATTGCATCAGTCTGCGGCACAACCCTACGCTGCTACACTGAAGTGGACGACTATCCTCTGGACCCTTTTTTATACTGCTTTGAATCCTCAAGTATGGAAACACAAATCAACAACCTATCGTCAATCAGCCATATATCGTTCGTAAAAATTCAAGCCTTGTATTTCACGCTTGCAGGGGTTACCTTGCTTTATAACCAACGATCAAGGTAGATTATATGAGGCTCGAATTTTGTGGCATAGAGCAGGTAGTTTATTTACTGGTACTGAAGAATCCTAGATTTCATTTTAACCTCGCTTTTCTTTTTCACTGTATGTTCAATGACTATGTTTAATTATTGTAAATCACATTAATTTAGAAAGCTGGTGTCTGCTGTCCTTAGACAAAGTAAGATGGTCCTTGAAACATAGCAGCCTTCCAAGCCCTATCTAGAGCTTTTACAATGGAATCTGGTAGTGGTCCTTGGCCGACTGCTTTGCTGTTGTTTCTAACATGCTCAACGGCAGTCGCTCCAATGATAATGGCTAACAGATGACGGGTTCAAAGTAAAGCAAGTATAAACTTTTAGAACTTTTCCAGACCTTACCATCATTAAACTCTGGTTTCAAATTCGAGTGATATACCAACCAACGAATAGCTATGTCGGATGGGGAGATACCTGCCTTGCTTGCAACGTCATGAACATTCGCCACAGATTTAAAGAAGTATTGATTCCAGTACTTTCCAGGATACCTACAGCGTTTGTTAAAATATCCATGTGTTCATGTGTTGCAATATGATGAATTCGAAGCAATGCCCTACAATGCACTCTGCCAAGTCGAAGATCCAAAAGAGTATGCATCCTCTTGGTTATCAGTGCGATGAATATCTACACCTTTGTAGTCGTGTCCGAGTAAGCCGCAGGCAAGGATCGTATGTGCGTAAAAGCGGATGTTGTATCTACGCAGACAGGGGAATAGCTCCCGCTCTGCATCTCGGAGAAGAGCATTGTACATTCCTTGATACACGGTAGGCTTCACCCAGCCTCGTTCGTTCATGATTTCCCACACGGCACTCACTTGCCAAGATGCAAAGTTCGACAACCCGAACTATGATCGCGATAATACGTTTTGCAAGCATATCCTTTTTCTTTTACAGCAGTACTTATTTATAACTTACACGAGCAAAGCGTCCTTCCTCGTACAGGTCCTGGATAGCCCGCAGTGTAGCGCGGATGGGAACTGTGTGATCCTAAGGTGTATGATATCAGCGTTGCTTGCGTAATGAGCGAAAAGTTTATGCGGAATAGTGCATATATAAAATTCGCATAACTCACCGGCGCATGAAGATAGAGAATGTCAACTTTATCCAGTCGCAAGGTTTTCAAGGACTCATAAAATGTTGCTTTCAACCGATCTGGCTGAAATGTTCCTGGCGGAAAGGGAGCTACTTTGGTAGACACTTTACACTTGTTCGTTGCCTCGATTTCAGCTAGGATCTAGTATGCGTAGCACCAATAGGCGGTTGGAGCCTATTCTGGTGAATATCGAGTTTTGCTTGGCAAATGCTTTACCTCTTCGGACGTGCCTTTGCAGTACACGCGCGATGTATCTACGTTGGAATCCAAGGCTTAATCACGGACAGCTAGGAATAAACCATACTTCCTATCTATATACCCAATTCTTTATATCCATATTCACAAAATGTGTCGATGATGTTTTTTATGGCATTTACGTCGCATAGACCTCCAGGGATTGGGTCGCCTTTGCCAAAGACAGCAGTTCTGCGCGAGAGTCATATAGTACTTGAGCTTAGGAGTGTGAATTTGTCGCTATTGCGTAAAACAAACCCTAGAATGATATTGAAGGACGACATATCGGAGGAGACCTGGAAAGAATGTAGACAGAAAGTGGATGAAAACGGAAGTTTTCATTTTATGATCTCTGAGCATATTAACCGATTTCAGCTGTCGTCGCACAGCATACCGCAGCACGGGGAAAGTTTTGCCGAATGCAGCTTGTGCTTGCCCTGCCACGTTTCTTTGCGAATACTATTCTGAACTCTTCGTTTTTAATTGCTTTAGATAGCTTGGTAGTCAGTTCCAGTTCCTACCAAATCTGTATTTTGATGTCGGGAACAGCAGGCAGAAGATACCTACCAAGATTTTATGGTCGGCATTTCTAAATAGCAAATGCTACCTATTCTTTGCTATTTCCCAGCTTGAACTGAAGACGTCGTTTTGTATATGCAATGACGCTACAGCTTGCAATGCATTTCATATAGACATTATTTCCGAGAACAGGCAACTTCCAGCACTGTAATCAACATTTCCTACGCAAGGCCGGTATTACGAGAGAGAGTGTGCGTGTATGCAGGGTGTGTGAACGTGTGATGATACAAAGAACATATTATTGAGTATTGTACAGAAGAAGCGGGGATGGGTGGGGAGACAGGAATAAAATTCACGGCAATGAGAACCCAAACGAAAAAGTTGCTTGTTGGAAATAAAAAGGAGATCCAGTTGTAGTCATGGTTGCATGATCTTCGAATAGGGAGGAGCATACGATAATTCGTAGTTAGAAACGGACGACAAGGATACTGAGGTTGTCGGTGCTGAAGTTTGCCAATGCGTGGTCCAGTAGTTTTTGACTCGCTTCCTGAGGATTCTCTATATCTTTGATCAAATCAACTGCATCTTGATCTTCACAGACATCCCATAACTAATGATATTCATATTAGATATTAGCAGTTGTTGTAAAAGAAAATGACTCAGTAGCAAAATAGAGACATTACCCCATCACAGGCGAGGATCAGAAAGTCATCTCCTTCTCCAAGTTCGGTTTCCGTGGTATAAGGGTTACCAACAACGAACTCTTTCATGACACGATCACCCAGCGATCTTGTCACGGCCAAGACACCATTAACTCGATTATTCATCATAAATCCACCCAAATCAGTGATTCGTTTCGCTTCCTGAGCGTCCGAGCCCTTATGGTCATACGATAAACGCACAGCTTTGCCTTTACGGCTGACAAACGACAAATTAGCCTACAGTGCAAATTGGCATAAAATTGGTATGCATACCTTAGTACTGCCCGTGCATCGCCTACATTTCCAGTGTACAAATATCGCTAAAGACAATATTGTCAGCATATAGAAAATATACTAATATTGAGGTATCTCGTCTTCCTTTCTGACCTTATCACCTTTGACCTGGACAAACGCTACGACTGCAGTGCAGCCGGACGACTTGCCTTCACTTTCGTTTACTTGTCGATCGACCTCGAGGAAAGCAGTGTTTAGAATTTCTGGAACGGGTTTGCCCTTGTTCTGTTCGAGACAATCGGCAAATGTCTGTACAAAGAGTTGTGAGAAAAAGCGAGCCGGTTGACAAGGAAACCAAGTAAACGTCCTTTATGAATATACCTTGTGGAAGTTTTGGCCGCACCACTCGGCAGTTGCTTTTCCAGCATGCCCGTCGAAGATGGCAAAAAAGCCTTGTCGAGGTACACCAGCAAAGTTGGTGACGTATGAATGTGCATCCTCCATTGTTCGACGACATCGCTTGTTTCTGTCCTCGACAACACCAATTGTGAATCCCGGTGCCACAATTGCTTTAAAGTTGGCTTTGGAACCGTTGGTATTCGTGTTTCTAGCTTCGACTTCGCTGTTCATTGGTGTTTTGCAGTAAAAAGGTAAAGGACGCGTTGACGCGCGAGAGAAGGCTAACGGAAAAAGGGGGAAGAACGAAAGAGAGGGTGGGGGGAGAGAAAGATGCAAATGTTTCTTTTGTGTTTCAATTTGCAGCAGGGCTTTTCCCCTGTTGTCTCCTTCTTTGCAAGTGTACGCAGCTAGGTACTTTTAATTTCTGTAACACTGGATCACTGGTAATAGCGTCTTGCAGCTTATAGATCGAATCGGTATGCAGATCATTCAGTTCTTTTGTTATATTCTGCCAAACCGGTTAGAACAAAGACACATTTTTGCAACAGTCGGGAAAATCTATAAATAGATTGTTTCTATAGAACGCACGCTTCATTATTAAAACAGGAAAAGAAAGTTATCAAAATGCATATAGACCGGTTCAAAAGTCTATTTGGACCGGCTTTAGCCTCTTTTATTTTATGCTTACAAGCTTCTTCTTTGCCGCCTTGAGTTTGTTGCCTGTGCGTCCAACGTCGTCGTCCAAGTCGTCCAGGATATGGCTCTGGTTCTTCAGCTCATCCCCGATCGTTAGTCCAAGTTGCCTTTGGCGAGTTAAAATAGCGCTAAATTGCTCTATGTGCTGATCCTGATCTTGCATAACTTGTTTCTGATAGTTGACAAGACCCTCGTTATCTAGACCGCGCGTTTCTTGTGTTTCACGTGCCAGAATATGTTGTGCTGCCTGAGGACCAAATGCACGTCGACCGCCTTTCCGCGGTGACTCAACCAGCTGTTGCCTTTTCTGCTCACTGGCCTGCTGACTGTCTTTTTCAACAACTCGTCCGGAGTTGACGATCTTCATCAGCGCATCTTTCTCTTCCTTGAGCTCTTCGAGCATATCCTGACGTCGCCTTGCTTCACCATCCGCTAACTGCTCCTGATCCACGCCGTTTTCCAAATTGGAAAGACGCGCCGACAGAGATAGTAATAACTTTTTACCTTGCATGGTGCAATTGTGCGCTGCTGATATCTCACTCTGCGCTATATGTGTCGTGCGTTTACTGACCAGTGACCTGATTTGCCTCACAATATTCTGAAGTTGATTGTACTCATCAAGCCAGCTTTCCGGGTTACAATTGTTCGTCTTCAACGCTCGGCCTGTTGGAATGGCCAGGAATTCTTTCCATACATTTGTTTCTCGCCATCGATCATCTCTGCTGCTTAGCATACCTCGGAGATATTTCTCCAAGCCTTGGCGACGCTCCTCAATCTTGTCTGGTTGCCCAAATGTTGAAGGGAAGATGCTCTTGCCAGGTAATGGTATAGGTGGTGGATGTTTCGGAAAGTAGGATCGTAGTTGTGAATTGAGCTTGCAGAATTCAGAGTAGCGCCTCCATACTGTCCAGTTCCGCACAGCTGCGTAAATCTGTATGCGATATTCTGTGTGCTTGTTTGGATTTAGGCGTGTTTCCGTGTCTGGTATGAAAATTGCCTGGATTGTCTCCATGGAGAAAGAACAGGCGCCGCTTGATCATGGTTTCAGCCATCCAAATAGGGCTAGGCCCGCCTTTGCCCTGTTCGGTTCGTTGAGAAAAACATTTGAAAATTTCTTCCTTTGTTATTATGGCCGTGGGATTTTACTGATAAGGATCTCACTTTACTTGCGCATGGGCCACACGAGGTTGATGGAGATAAACAGTTACCATCAGCGGAGTTGTATGCACGCAAGGAAGAAAAGAATGGAAAAAGGGAAATGAAAAAAAGAATGCCTCACTTTGTCTCAGATACAACCTTTTTCACCACCAGCAGCTTTTATCTCTTCTCCTTGATTCCCGAATTTTGACAGCTTTCCCTGGCTTCAACCTTCACGGTGGAGTCGTTCTTGTGGGATGTGCCCCTTAGGATGTCCTCATCCACGAAATGCAATCTGATTGGTTACCTGCACAAGCTTCCTTGGAAACAAGGTGCTGCTGCTGTGCGGAAGATACTCCAACCTGAAAATGATACCTTAAGATTGATCATTCGATGATTAAACTCATTAACTCAATATCATTATTCGATAGTGGTTTAGGATAACAAAATGTAACAAGATCACTGCACAGTGAGATTGAAAAAGTATCGGGAAAGGAAAGATGGGCGCAAATAGACGTGCTCGTCGACTGTCGCAGTTTTGATATTTAAACCTCCGTGCTAAGCCACCCAAAAAGGTATAAAAAGGGCGGCTCCTTCGCACTTTCTCCCGCAATTTGTCGCTTGCGGCTGACTGGCTTGACTGACTGTCTGCACTACTTGTTCCTCACTGATCCCGATACTGTAACGTCTCTCACTGCTATCAAGAAATTACTGCTGTAACGATGTCCGGCTTCAAAATTCAAACACCTGCTATGCAAACTCCTGCAATGCCAACTCCTTCTATTCCAACACCTCATAACCCCACCACACCGTTTGCGGTTCCGAGTACACCTGCTCCTATCGATGCTCCTACGCCGAGCAGAGATCAGAACCCTTACGCTGTGGCAGGAATCACTCCGACGTTACAGTAAGTAGTTCGGGTGATATACAACAGTCGATAATAAACGACGAATATACCCATCGAACTATTTCTGTTTTTGGAATGGTGTTATTAATTCTATTGTCGAATAGAAACATTGTGGCCACCGTCAACTTGGATTGTCGCTTGGATTTGAAGACGATCGCTCTTCATGCTCGAAACGCTGAGTACAATCCAAAGGTACACAATTGTTTTATTGAGGTGTTGTAAGAATCAGATCTGAAACTGGAATAGCGTTTCGCTGCAGTCATTATGCGTATTCGAGAACCAAAGACGACAGCGTTGATCTTCGCCTCAGGCAAGATGGTGGTCACTGGTGCAAAGTCTGAGGACGATTCCAAGTTGGCTGCGCGCAAATACGCGAGAATCATTCAGAAGTTGGGATTCCAATCCAAGTTCACTGATTTCAAAATTCAAAACATTGTGGGCTCTTGCGATGTGCGGTTCCCGATTCGTCTTGAAGGTCTCGCCTACTCCCACGGTCACTTCAGTTCTGTAAGTATTGATCACTTTGTATGTGCAAGTGATTTCAAATGGTTACTGACAATCTGTTCAGTACGAACCTGAGTTGTTCCCCGGTCTCATTTATCGTATGGTCAAGCCCAAGATCGTGTTGCTTATTTTCGTCTCTGGCAAGATTGTGCTGACTGGTGCCAAGGTCCGTGAAGAGATCTACCAAGCCTTCCAGGCTATATACCCTGTACTGCTCGAATTCCGCAAGCCTTAATTCAGACCGTTATACCAGTCAGTTACTTCAGCAGCAACAATCAGCCTGGCGAGTTCAATCCTTCGTAACCATTCTCTCTATTCTATCTTTCTCTCACAAACACTCTGTGACCTTGGCATGAAGCAAAAGCAACAATCAAGTCTAACGAAACTGAAAAGTCCCTTCCATCAAACTTACCAGCACTACCGATTGTATAAATAACTATTCTAACCTTTCGTCACTTTATCCCTCAGCTTAACTTGCATGTAACATACATTTTCGCCCCTTTAGCTTCTCTGTCTATATAAAAACCAAATAAAAATGAATATCTGCTTTCTTTTATCCTCGCATTTATTGATGAGCTGTAGCGAATTTATCTAGAGATTTGCAAATGTCTTGTGTTTGGAGGGCAACGGGTTGATTTGGCGAGATTTACGCACTCTTTCCATTTTGCATAGAGGTGACGATGGCTAGGACGCGATTACTTGTTAGGGAAAAGATACTGCTTGGCGAATTGAGGCAGGACGAACGCTGATTCGTGCATGGCTGCGCTGTAGTATTTGAAAAGTTTTGCTTCCTGCTCTGGTGGCCATCGTCGCAGAGGACGAGTCAAATCAATGTTTGGGTTTTTGGAGCAAACGATGTGGCCAATTTGACCACATGGATAGGAAGGTACGCAAGAGTAAGCATACTGCACCTGTGGGTACAGGGTTCTGTTGTACTCAAGCGCGCTCTTGATATCCTTAATGTACAACCACATGCATTCAGCTTGAGTGCTAAAAACGCCGTGCTCGGTCATGGCGCTGTGGAGTCGTTTGAAAAATTCGTTCTGGAACAGAGATTCGGCAGGACCTTAGATGCGGGGAGTTAATCGAGCTGGTTCATTGTTTCATTGTTGGTGGATATATGTGTGCTCTTTACCGTCAGGATCTGAAGAGTCTGTGATAATCACATCATATTCATTCTTCTTGTCCTTGATGAACTCAAACCCATCCATGATTGTTAATTTCACCTTGGGGTGGTCAAAGCCAACAGCCATATTGCGCAGATATTGCTTTGCCACGCGAGGCACAGCTTCATCGATTTCCACCAGCTCAACGAGTTCTACACTCTCATGCTTGACAACTTCTCGCAAGACACCTCCGTCTCCTCCGCCAATCACAAGAACCTGAGCATTGTCAGTTTTATGCTTATATATGAGTACTCGCAATATCGAACATCGCTGTTATCGGTCTATTACCTTTTTAGGGTTTGGATGGGAGTTCATGGCCAGGTGGGTGATCATTTCTTGGTACCTATATGTATATGAATATTATCACATCATCAGTGGCTCAAAGAAAAAAGAAAGAAAAAGAACATTCAGGAATGCAGATTTACGCACGAGAATTCATCGCGCTCGGTCGCTTGTACGACGTTGTCGAGGACGAGAACGTTTCCATATTGAGTAGATTGAAATACAAGCACATCTTGATATTGCGACTTTTCGTGGTGTAAAATCTGTTTGACCTCAATGGCCATGGCTGCATAGATGTTCCGAAGGTTAGAAATAACAAGTTTCCTTTTTTTTTTTCCAGACTTTCCCTGGCACCAGCTGACGCAGTTTTATTTACCTTGACCGGGCCACATTTCGTTCTTTTCAACAAACCATCCGTCTTTGATGGAGGGGTGGGATAGAATTCCGACCGCCATTGGAGAAAAAAATTAAGAGAGGGAAGAAAACCGGGGAAAGAAGTAGAACTTTGCCTGCTCTCAGACTCAAAGATGATCACATTTAAAGTTTCTGCCCAATGATGACGCTGCGTCACACGACGGCACGACCAAGAAAAGAGGGTACCCAATTGCTTCCGCTCCGACATTGTTGTCAGAACAAAGGAATTGCCAATTCCAAATATGCGAGCTAGAGTGTAAACAGATGGAAAAAAGCGATATATGTAGCAATTATTTACAAGACATACGCAGCCGAGTGGACTAGTTAAGCTAAAGGATACATATAAACAGAAAGCTACCTTCGCCTTGATATGGCTGAGGATGATGAACGTCCTGTGTGTCGTGTGAAATTTCGTATAAAGCTAATCCTCATAGTACACAGGTACATGGCAGGTCATGATTGTCCGCGTGGCAGGAGCATCTTCCTGCCCAGCAGTCTGATGAGCGTCCAGGTTCACGTAAACATAAAAGGCAACCTGAATGTCGTCCGTAATAGCTACAAGCAACGAAGTAAAACGCAAGGCATCAGTGCGTGAAAGGTATATTGAAAATAGAGTTGATGGTTCACATACCGCAAATTACATTCTGGGGTTCTAGATGGTAGCAATTTAAGAAACTGACGAAATCATCCGTCGAGATTCGCACTGAAGCATATCGATCTATTTCTTCGGGAGGGCTGTGCCCGGCTAAAAACAAGGGGGAGATCAGATTTTATGACGTTACTGTGCATGACAGGGGATGTAACTTACCAAGATGAGGATTCTCTAGATGACGATATACAGTTTCGCATTGTGCCAGCTCTGTGTCAACAGCCATTTTGAACGTCCCGGCCATATTTGCCGACAAAGTCAAGAATTTGCCCAAAGATTTCAGCCGCGAAGCTACCGATCTCAGCAAATGTAGGCTTGGTAGCATAATGTATGCCTGCAGATTATATGTTACGCTTGTATCCATTTCCATCTCGAGCACGTTCGCCTTACATCTGGTGCTCCGAACGGGGAAGGTTCCTTGATATTCCTCATTCGGTCAGGCGATATGACTATTACATACACTTCCTGACCAACTTCAATGTTTTCTCCGTTCCTGATCTAATCAAAAAGGAAATGAGCGCAATGTATAAGCTGATTAGATCAACAGTTTATCAGGTACCGAAACCATGGTCCAATCTAGCAATGGCTTGTTGCCTTTCCGTCGCAGCTGGATCCGGATATCGTTGCATGTCTGCGCTGCTCTTGTTGCTCGCAGAAGATAGTCAAGCTGTATGCTCATGCTGATCTCGTTGTTTGCAGTACTCTCGACTCGATAGTTTGAAAACAGCGTTGACTAGTGTAAATTGTGTTACAAACCTCCCATCCGATTCCATATTTCGCAGCACACACGTATGCCTTACAGGTTGAACTTTACTGTGACGTAAAAATAATAATACATATAAGTTAGTATGATCGGTCCATACTTGTCTTGTATGTTACATACATCCATGCTTGTATGCCGCCGTCATACTCTCGGTGCTTTATAAACCGTATAGCGTCGTGACCAAAGCATACTATGCAGGACGGCCCGAGTTTCTCCAGAGTCTGTGCAATCTCTACAAGCGCAACCAATTCTCTAGATTAAGACCGACTAACATTGAAAACAAAGTTAATAGCATACTATAGAGTCCAATGGGATTGGTAAGGACAGCACGGAAGCGCATAAAGAAAGTACAGTGGTTCCTGTTCGGAAACTCAAGTAGTGGCTTGCCTGTGAGGTCCGAGCACTTGAAAGAAGCGGATAGATCTTGTCTCTTTGTGCGGTGATCAAGATTCAATGACAGATCTACTGTCATCGGAAAAGATAGCAAAAGCTCTCAAGGGTGCCGGCCTATCTGCTGAGCAAAGGATCGCCGTTGCGTCCGAGGCCTGGCACAATGAGACCCTCTTCTTTCCTGGCAAAGACGATTTTATTTTAGAATGGTTATGCAGCGCATTAACAAAACCTAACACGAAAAAGTAAGCTTGATATTGACAATGCCTATTTACAAGGCTCTAACACGAGCGACTGCCAGCTTGTCAGATTGTTCTTTGTTGCAAGTCGGCTACTGGCAGCTATTTCGCGAATTGTTGCAGCATTATGAAAACTACGCCCACGATGAGCAGAAGCGACCCCCAGTTATCAGAGTGAAACTCATGAGTGCCTTTTCGATATTTTTGCAGCTAGCGTACACAAATACAGAAAGACATACTCCAGTCCACATCGACTTGCTCAAAAACGCAACCGCGTGTTTGATATCCTTGCTATCCGACGTTTTTCAATATTCTTACCGACCGCCGTTCGATCAACTTGTGTCAGCTGTGGAGCAAGCTTTGGATGCCTTGCTCCTGCAGACCACTTTAGCTGAGAACAATCCGGAAGCGAAATCTGCGCTCGATGCCCTTTCAGAATTTGCAAAGGCATTGCTAAAATGTTTCAACACTCAAGTCGTTCAAGCTGTGAACCAAAGAAAGGTAACGACGTTAGCATACATCCACTTTTAATGCCACTCGATATTTACATGCTACAGGTGTTTACAACAATCACCGGGAGCATGTTTAGCAAATTATTATCGCTTCGACGACAGCTTGCCGCATCATATCCTCAGCTCGCGCAGCAGATGACTCAAATCCTGCTTCACGGACTCTTCCACCCGGACACAATTTTGGAATATACATCCGTGCTGAAGGAGGTGAATTCAGGTGGTGGAAGTAAAGTATTTGTTACCAAAATGTTTGAAGATCTTGGCAATTTAGCTGGATCACCAAAAACAGAGGAAGATGGTATGTGCGACAGACGATTTCATACATATAATTGTAAACTTATATATGTGAACTAGCATTGGATATACTGCCGACAATGTATGGTCATTTCGTCAAGATATTCCGAGAGAAAAGAAGTGGTGGCAGCCGAGATACTTATCGTCTTGTCGAGTCTGGCTTCATGGTGGAAGCTTACAATATCCTAAACAAAGCTTCTCTGCACTCCAATCGACTATATTGTCTCCAAAAATTGATGCACGAAGCGCTCACTCTGAATACATATGTTGCAAGCAACGATGATGTCTCCCGCAAACAGTTTTCCAGCCTTGATAGAATGACAGAGTACGCAGTCAATCAGCTCAGCAATGGTGATGGTATGTGATTCGTATGAGAAAACGGCGCTTGCCGCTATGAACATATTCACTGATGAAATATCCTCAGACAAGACACAGGACGCTGCATTCCGAGTACTTGATACGGCTTTGCAAATCGACTTTTCGCTGCTGGAACACAGAATGTCTGCCTTGTGGCATTGTTTGCTTAATGTAATTTGACAGACATGTCTTGGTTCTATTACTGGTTACTCAGACGTATTTCCGTGTAGCCTCCCGGTCTTGCTTGGAAATCGTGTCTGGACTTTAGCTTGTCTGTGCTCGATGTGTACACAGCTTCCCGTCAAATCGATTCATTCGTACAAGAGCTGTTAACATCGCTGTATGGGTTGGATATTGAAATCCGATCTCTTTTACAATCACCGATTTTCTCTCGAGATTTCATGGATGAGTACGTCTCTTGCAGTATTGAATAATTGGAGGTCTAACAAACAAGATGCATAGATTCGCTAAGTCTGTATCCAATCATATGCCACCTGCTCAGGCCAAAACGATCTACGATGATTTGGAGAGCAGATTGTACGACAGCAAACTTAACAATGTCATCATCCACGCAACAGCTTTCTATTTTACGCGCTTTATCACTGCACTTCGAATCAGCAATAACCAGAAACGTGCATTTACGACACCGTTACAGTCATTGTTTGACAAATGGATAAAGCCTAGATTGTCTGCTGCGCAGGACGAGTTGTTGCCTGCTTTGCAAATTCACACAGCTCTGGTAAACACGATGCTAGAACAGTACTGGGCTATGCTAGAAAACGGAGTGCATGAATGGCTAGCAGGCACCCTCAAATCTATCTTTTCGAAGCTGACTGATAAGCAAACGTCACGTGATACATCTTGCGCCATTGCGCTTACTGTAAGTCAGCTCCATAAAAGTGTCATGGCTTTCTAGTATATCTTAGACAACTTATGATCATAGGCGCATGCGTTGTTGCAACATGCTTATTGTGCGAGTTTACTGAAGACCGATAGTCAGCCAAATCAAACGACAGATCTGGTCAACGTAGTCTTGGATTTTTGCTGCGACGGGTCGTTACTGCAAGACGATGCTATTTGGGATGGATTGCTGTTATCTCTTGATGAGCATAACGTCAAACTGGCATGCTTTAAGCTGCTTGTAGACGAATGGTTCATGACGACCTCGTAAGTTACCTTGGTCCCAAGTTGTACAATATTGATGCCAGTGGTTGACCATGCTCTAGGCGTTTTGTGCGAGGCGAACGGGCAGAGAAGTTAGCATCCTTGATTTTCCTGTCTCTGTTTGAGCGACTTCGGGAGGAGAAACCAAACAACGTAGTTAGCATCCCAGTATTATCACGGATTTTATTACGATCAGCTTCGTTTTATGAAGCATCCTTTTGCAAAGGTGGGTTTAAACAATTCTAGATGTATACAACCAGTTGTTTTGACTTTATTGTAAGATTATGCCATCAAAATCCTCTTGAACGCGATCATCCGGCATTTTCGAGAGAAGCCTCAGGAACATGTACCCACAAAATACTTGTCGGATGTCGACCTCGACCTGCCGATTGTACACTGGAGTGCTGAGCAAGTCGAGGTGTTAAAGAACAGCCTGGATAAACCGCACCAACCTCAAGGGGAGGAAAAGGCCGACGTTATCCAACTCGTTGAAATTTTATGCCTGTTTCCCACAGAATATCTCTCCAAGAGCGAACGTCAGCACGCATTGATGATCGCCTTCTTGTTAGACGTCTGGATGGTCACAAATAACATTAAAAATATCGAAGCCGCCCGAATTTGCTGCCGTGGCCTGCTTTTAAGGATTATTAATATGACCAAAACCGCGGGTATTCTGGTACGTAAAATTATACATGTAACACCAACGAACTGCCGTATTCACTGGTTTGTTTGATTATAGGAGACTGAACCGAGTTTGCTTGATTGGCTCGTATCATCTATCGGCAAAGAGAACGTTCAAATATTCGAAGAAACAAAACAAATAGATCATCTTGTGTTGAGGTACAGAGATGAAAAATTCATAATAATCGAGTCTTGTCTCTAATACAATCGAATTCTAGTGCCATCATCAAGGCAGCAGCTAAAAAAGGTGGGACCACACATGCACGAGATATCTTGAACAAAGTCCTTGATACGCGCACTTCTTGGCTGGAAACCGATGTTCCCAACGCACTCGATTGGTGTATCAATGCTGTCTCGGCTATTATAGAATATTTCGAACGTAATAAGGCCAGGTATGCAATGGATCAGAGACGTGCAAATATCTGGGAAACTGTAGACTGATTGGAAATTGTAGGAGAGCCGAGTTTGATCCAGAGGATAGTGTGTTTGCTGCGAACGCCATATCACGTATTTCTAGTGTTATCAATTCAAATCTGCAAGAGTTCAAGAAGCAGCTTGCCCTATCTCGTGAAACACAAAGCGCAATCAGCTTTTTAGATCGCAAAATGTTCGTGTTAGCCACTCTTCTACAACGATATGCAGCTCTTTTCAATGACGAACGGGCTAACAAAGGTAATGAGAGCACCTGGTCGGTTATTTTTGCAGATATACTCACATGTCAGCAAACCACAGTTGCTCAAACTGCAATCTTGACTCAAAATTTGACAGCCCTGGCATCGCCTCTTGTCCAATGCTTGCAGCAGTGTCCATCCGCGAACCTTGAATTGTCAAATCTGGTGGCGAATTTTGTGGCGTCCCTGTGTAATTCACTAGCGCAATATAATCGAGCAGGTGTCACCGAACGATTGTTGGCTGTCATCTGGTTTATATACAGTTTGGCGCTAAAGACAGGTAACTGTCTACATTTACTTGACTCTATCAACGAGAAGCTAACTCCGAGCTATTTCAAATAGGTGATATTTCATGTCAACAATCATTGCGGAACACCTTTGCTGGTTGGATCAAGACACTTGATCGAGAGCAATACAACCTTGTTCTTGATGGATTTATCCGCCAGTCAGATAAAACTATGATAAATATGGATAATCACGCTGCATCCACGTTACTGGCATTGCTACCCACATTGGTGTGCAGTGACACCGAGAAATCAACTGTTTTGCGAACAAACTTGTATATCCTTGTACCAAGACTTTCAGTGATTGCCAACAAGGCGCAATCGATAGATACCATTTTGCAAGTTACATGTATACTAAAACTCCTCACTAGAGAACAGGCAAGTGTCGCAGCTCCCTGCTTAATGCATATTTTTCTTGTACTGATCCTCTGCATCTACTTACAGACAATTCATCTTGGCACGTATGACATATCGTTAATTATCTCATGTTTGGCGCAGGCTGCCAATCCATCCACGACACAGCATCTAAAGACTCAAATCACCGACTCGACAGCGCGCACTCTGTATTTTGATATTTGCAGCATTCTTTCTAATCTTTTGCATAATCATCGGTCACATCTCACCAGTACTCTCTCGCCTTTTGTGGCAATTTTGCAATCCCTACTGCACTGTTTCCGCACCGCTCATCTGGCGCTCGTTCGTGATAAGCATGCGCAGCAGCAGGCTGGACGAGTACTCCCTCTGCTATTCAAATTTGCACCCTTGGATGTAGAGGCAGCGAAGGATTGCGCCCGCTTATTATCTGCATTTGCGAGAAAGCCAATCGCAGGTAAATTTGACGAAAATATCAAGCGGGCGGTATCAAGACAGGCGCCATACCTGTTACTGGAGTATTTTACGATCCAGTCAAACACGCGGATGAGTATCTCTCAGCCAGACATTCGCGCAGCACTTCTTCCTGGACTGTATGACTTGATGGATAACTGCCGAGAATCTGACAGGAAAATGATCCTTGAAACCTTGGATAGCACCGGTAAATTACTATTCAAATCTTTCTACAGTAGCTGGAAAGAGGATCACAAGTACACTGGTCAATAAAAGCAAACGGATCTCATCCAATGTAACCTCGTGATACTTATTGTTTGTGAGCATGGGCCTTTTCCGCTTTTTTTCGCTTGCCGCCAAAAAAATTACAAGCAAGGCGGGGAGATGGTGAAACAAGCACACATTTTCAAAGTACTTTGAAGCATAATGGCAAGCGCAGGCAGTGGTCCGGTATATATTACACATACAACCACTTGGGCACTCCAAATGTTAGTGAATGACCTCCTTTCTCACTGGTTCCTTTGGCGTCTAGATACCTATCCCCGCCGAAGCACCCCTCCATGTTAGCAGCTTGCGCATTCTCGGCTTGTCCCAGACGCGTGAGTCATTCCTCCAGAGCGTCGTTAGCGACATTTTTACAGCCACCAACACGGAAGAGGTTTTGAAGAGCGTCAAGGCGGCAGCTGGACGTTTGCAACGCCACGATATCTTTGAAGAGATCAAAGTATATCTCAACTCGCCGAAGAGCATGGATGACACCGTAGACGTCACATTCGATTTGAAAGAAAAGCCTCATGGTTTCCTATCAACGACGTTTGGCGCTGGCGAGAACGAAGCTACCTTGGTAGATATCTGAATCGGAAGGGGACAGCCACTGTGGAGTCTTTATCTTTTTTATTGTTGATGCTAATTTATTTGCATGGATTATAGAACGGTGCTGTGTCTCTGAGAAACTTGTTTGGCGGGGCAGAGACCGCTACAGCGACGTACCAGTTTGGAAATCGCACCAAGGCAGCCGTGGAAGGATCTTTAGGTATTCCTATCAACGGATCCCCGGACGCACGTGCAGAAGCATTCGTGAACGGTTATATCAAGGACCACTCAATGATCAACCATTATCAGGAGAATGCCAAGATTGCAGGTATCCGTTTCAAGGCTGCGTCGGCATATGGACAGCACGAGGTTGGATATGGATTGGTGCAAAGAGAAATTACCGCCATGCCAAAGTCGTCAGCAACAGTTCGCGCTCACTCCGGAGCTAATCTCAAGTCTTCTGTGTTCCATACGTTTGTCAGCGATTCGAGAAATAGTGCATCCATGCCCACCGAAGGCAGATACTTGGGCGTGTCCCAGGAAATTGCAGGCGTTGGTCAGCTGGGCGATGCTGCCTTTGTCAAGCAGCAAATCGAGGTTCACGTCCATCAGATTTTGGTCCAGGCAGATAAGAAGGGCGCCACGCCTCAAATCGTCTTGAACGCAGGCGCAAAGGCTGGGTTTTTGTTGCCGCTAGGTGGTGAAGATAGGCAGATTAACGTGTCGGATCGCTTCTATGTCGGTGGACCATTGTCTGTGCGTGGATTCAAGATGGGTGGTATTGGAGATCGCGAAGGCAGTAAGTGTCTTTTCCTTCGCAGCTGATAGTTTAGATACTAAATTGTCGATCATTTGAAAAGACGATGCATTGGGCGGCAATCTGTTCTACGCTGCCGGCCTTAGCTTGACAAGCTCAATTCCCGGTGCTGCTGATCTGCCTATCAAAGCTCACGCGTTCTTTAATGCCGGTAGCATTCTGCAGACAAAGCAAGGTATTTCCTGGTATCCCGAAAATTTGCTAAAGCATGTTTTCTCATGATATTTATTATTAGGAGTTGCACCCAACGATGTCCTCGGAGAACTCATCAACAGCTCTCGAACGGCAGCAGGATTCGGTCTTGTGTTGCATAACGATGTCGGTAGAATTGAGGCCAACTTTTGTATACCTCTCAAGTTCCAAGCCGGCGACGTACCCAAACCCGGATTACAGTTTGGTTTGGGTATTAACTTTTTGTAATTCCTCCTGTTCAATCCCGAAAGTGTATAGAGTGTTCATTGCAATCTTTATATTAAAAGAAATAATCAAAGTTAAAGGAAATACAGGAATGAATATGAAGAAGTCAACAGGGGAATTTCATAGCAGCATTACGTTAGTATCTTGCGTTACTGCTGCGTAATCATAATTGATAATTGATACTTACACCCCGAAGGCTAATCCTCAAATTACTTGAGGGGCCAGACCGCGCACCTAGTGTTTCTGTATCAGATTGTGTCCATCGCAGCAAAGTAAAATAGTAGACATACATTTTACCCGTGGGGTCGGTATGTTAAGATAAAAAATAATGAACGCACGACAGAGGACTTGGAACTGATGCATCGCGAGAAGTGGGTCAGGACAGAGGTCATGTCGGCTACGAAGTTGAGCGTCAGAAATGGTACTGCGCCTCGAGTGAGCAGCCAACGTACCGGGATGTTTGAGAGAACTGAGCCAAAGTACGAGATTTTGGGTCCAGGTCCCCTTTTATATCCACAGCCGTGTGATTTAGTTGACGCGTCCCTGCTGTCTTTGAATTCGTATTCCTAAGATTACGTTGGAGGTATCAACGTCGAGGAAGATAGCCAGAGTAATAATGCCAATCTCGCTACTCCCACATTTGACAGAAGATTATGAATGCCCTCCTACATCATACTACGTATAAATTTTACATAAAAGATCTAAATGTTGCTTCAATTTCGTGGAAATATTTAGGGCGCATTCAAAGAAAGCAACAAAAAGACGAAGGTCTAGGTTCAGGGTAAAAGTGTGGCATCTCGTGTAAAATCACGTCTTAAGGAAGATACAAACCTACGATGCGCAATTTTGACATACAGCTATCAATCTGTATGGAAATATGATTGAATCTACAAAGATATTGATTCTGCTAACACTGCAGAATTTATCTAATATTGTTCTGCAGGGCAAGCTACTTGATAACCGTGTTGTTCTATCACACGGTTTGTTTACATTCAAATAACTCTAGTCTATCAAGAAACACAGCCTTCTACTATTACAGTGGATCCCCGATAATTTCAAGGTCTCGGTTACAGGAGTTTGCTTCAAAATAGCGAGACTTGAAAGTTTCACGGGAGAAGCCTTAGTATGATTCTACTGCTAGGTATAAGAAGACTGTTTGCTGATTTGTTTCGAAGCAGCAAGAAGTTAGATTTTAGGTGTAGTATTCTCTTAAACATCGATTCATGCAGGTATATTCTAAAGACTCGGATCAGCCGTGAGCTTCAACGAACCAAGCGCAGCGAGCGGAGCAAAGCGTAAAGCGCTTGTAGATAAAAAAGTCAATTGCTTCCAGATGCCAGCTCTTCGTTGGCGGTAGGATGAATAAATTATTTCGGTTGCGGGCATGATAAGGATAACTATGAGACACTATTGCGAGCCTGGGGGTAATATCGCAAGATGCGATAGTCGTCCAATATATGTGCTTTCTCCTCGCTCCATGGTAGGAATGGCCGTCTATGGATCAACTCCCAACAATATGGGATGAAAAACTCGTGCGAGTCTTCATTCTCCTTATACTGAACAGCCAGACCTGGCTCAGCCTACAATGTTGTTAGCAAATGAATATTTGAATTTTAACAGCTTTAACAGAGACAAGAGCCACTGCTTTACCTCAAACACTTTAGGTGTCCATGTCCTGGAAGCTTGATCAATCAGATTCAATATTTCTGAAGTTGATGGTGCTTTCAGATTCGCTTCGGCAACCCGGGTGCTAAAGTAACTAATGACCTCATCCAGTTTCTTGATCTGTCCAGACAATCGCTCGTGCTCCCTCAACGGTACAAATATTTCCTGTTTCAACAGCACAGCGTAGACAAGCTGACTGTTATTCTTGAGACGATGTTTGAGAATGGAATTGATGATTTCTAGGAGGAGAGAAAGCATGTCTTCGTATACTGCAATATCTTGCATTGACGTGTGCTGAGAAGGTTAACATTAGTGCGATGAACGCGTTTGCAAGAAACTAAAGCGACTTACTTCGATAGGTGTGTTGGCCCTCTTGGCCACCTTTTGTTGCCGTTTGGAGACTAGCTCGAGGAGGCTACAAATGAACTAGAGGTAAGCAGATGTATACGTACATTACTTCGTTTTTTTACCTTGTAAGTTTCTGAGCAACGTAGGAATGAATATCCAGTGCTGTCCTTGACATATTGATCAATATTCCGAGACAATTGGTATGTAAATAAATATCCTAACACTGATGCTCAATATATATTAACCGGAATGAGACTGGATGGGTCTAAATTACCCTCTGATGTGAGAGATTGAACTGTAACATGCGTATCATCACTAGAAACAAAAGGTTGCCGAGAGACAATGACTTTAAAACAGTTCTCTCAGTGATCCAGGTAAGATTATGGACATTCTAGAGATTATTATCAGTATAAGAGCCGCACCATTCGTATAAGACACAAAACTCACGACTTTCTGCACAGTGTTGTTGTTCATGTCATCTTGGCTCAGTAAGAGTAGAATGATAAGTAAAACGTATACGTGAGGATAATTGGTATCGCCTTCCGCCGCCTCGTAAATCATTTTGAGTATAGGAATATACTATTGAAGAATGGTTAACAAGAGGAGGGGATCATCAATTATCGGGTCTTCGTTGATCCTCACCAATGTTTCAGGATCAGTTCTTGATAATACATATACACGGAACGGTTCATTTTCTGTGAGCATGAAATAAAAGAGCAACATTTGCTCTTCTACTCCGATGTTTCTATCCATGTCGTTTGTGAGCATAACTGCCATTGTGCGCTTTTAAATCCACTTGTTTGCTACCTGCAAAATATTTCAAAAAGATCTTTAAAGGGTATCAAATGTAACTTTGTGTCGATATTACTGGTGTTATCGAGCGATAGTGACAGATCTACAGAGGAACGACACGAATTAGCTTATCTACATCTGTGTCAACAATCAAATTGGCATATTACCGTGGTGGTCACGAAGGCTTTTAAACGCAACGCGGAATGGTGATAGAGGTCCCGGTTGAGCTGCTAACAGTAGTAGTAACAGCAAGCTGCGATCTGCTACCGGTGGAATATCAGTATCCGATACAGAGCCTGATCTCCCCGGAAAGAAGTAGCTATATGCATTGTAGACCATGCCTATGGAACTAGGTAAGCTCATTAAAATGACGACGGTATTATCATGTTCTACATACTAGAGCTTTGTGGCGGAGCGATCTTTTGTTCAATGACGTTTTGCAAGAGTTTCGCAACTAGTGGCTGTGATCGATCGCTAACGAGTACATATGCGTTAGAGACGGAGAGGTATACTCTCTTTTACCATCCAATATTAAGTTTTTTACCTGAGCTTGCTCGTGATAATGTCGATAAAGTAGTTCTCATCGGTAATACGTGGATGATGGAGCTGTGTAGACATGAAGATGATCAAAGTGTTTAGGATTTCGATGTAAAATTCATAAGCGGAGTAGCTTTGACTGGCGTACCATTGTTAGGAAAGAACATACATATGCAGTAGCTATTGTTATAATTACCATGGATTCATATTTATGACGACGTTGAATAAAGTGTCCAGCAGCTTTTCAGCTATCTGTCCAGTATCACTATCGATAGATACATTTTTGAAAGCGGATGCAAGTGATGTGCCATCGTCTGCTGTAAGAAGCAAATGTGTTAACTTTTTGCATTGTCGATAGCATACAACGTACGCATTTACCATCGAACTGCTGAATGATCTCTGCATTCGACAAGTTACTTGCGAAATGTTTTGAAAAGATACGAGTGATAAAAAGTGCATTGTATAATTTCACAGATATTGATCTGATTGCAGCATTTTAGACAGCGATCTGGGAGCTTCATTCGGCAGACGTTACTTACTCAGTATTTACCACGTCGCATTGGTGGATCTCGTCAAGCAAATGCAGTAACAGTTTTGTAAAGTTCCTTGTTCGAGGATTGTTGGCAGCTAGGCAAAACAAGCGATGATGTTAGCCGCTAACGCTGAATAACGGATTATTTTAATAAGTATTACCAAGTTCAATAGATAACCCTACAGTTTCCATTTCCAGATCGTAAGCTTCTTGTCTGTTAGGCTTGCATTAGCGTATGCACGAAGTTGGGACAAAGTTTAGTCCACGATACTTGCTGTGAATTTACGGCCGGATATTTCTTATTTTCCAAGAGATTTGCCCAGAACGATGGATCGGATTCTTGCAGTGGAACAGCTGAACAAAGTGTTTTCAAAGCAGCCAGCTGTGTCGGGGTAAAATAGGATGCATGCGCGACGTCGGACGCTTTGCGTAGCAGAGACGAGGTTGTGGATGCTATTGTTTGCCTTAAATAGCCGCCGCTGGCTGTTGTTGTTGCCATCGATTGCTGCTGTTGTTGGTGCTGCTGCGGCTGTTGCAATGGCGGTGAAGTGGTAGAGAATGCCTCTGGCAGCTCATTGGAAGGCGAAAATGGAGACTGGATTAGAGATGATACAGGTGAAACGGGAGAATTGGAGGAGAGAGTCGAGGAACGTCGTGGTGATTTTCTGGCAGCAAAGGTCTTGTTGGGTGCACTCAGATTCGGCAGCGGCGGGCTGACTGATTTTGAAGAGTTGGGCGAGTTCATCAGTGGAGGAGCTGGTTTGGCACCTGAAAGTGAAAAGATCCACGCGACTCGTTTTTTGAGTTGCGGCGGGCAGCAAGTCAGACTTCTTTGCTTCTTGCCCTCTCTCTTTTTTTTCTATAGCCCTTCTAATTACTTCTTCTCATCATGTCGGGAAATAATATTAAGGTCGTCTGCCGTTTCAGACCTCAAAACGCCCTCGAAATCAGGGAAGGAGGTGTCCCCATCATTGACATTGATGGTGAGGGCACTCAGGTCGAGCTCAAGGTACAGCACTCAGCTCTGAAACACGGATAATTTTCTCTAAGTCTTACGCAAAGTCCATACGTACAGGGCAAAGACTTTCAAGGGAACTTTGCCTTTGACAGGGTCTTTGGCATGGAAACGCCGCAGAAGGACGTCTTTGACTACTCCATCAAGTCCATTGTCGATGGTGAGTAGTTTGCAGCGCCAGCTGCAGCAGGAACGAAAAACTATGCTCATGCATTCAATTTCAGATGTCACGGCCGGTTACAACGGTACAGTTTTCGCCTATGGTCAAACCGGGTCCGGCAAAACGTTCACTATGATGGTATATATCTTTGATAATCGTTTGGATTTTTGTATTTTTTTGGAATCTGATCAGTTATCGCGTCCAGGGTGCCGACATTGATGATGAAAAAACCAAGGGTATCATCCCTCGTATTGTCGAACAGATCTTTGACAGTATTATCGCGGCTCCTAGCAATCTGGAGTTCACTGTAAAAGTCTCGTATATGGAAATCTATATGGAGAAGGTCCGCGACTTGTTGAACCGTAAGTAAATGAGCAACAGTAGAGATTGGAAAAAGCTCGAGTTCTTGCTGATTACAAACGATATATTCTCTTGTTTGTGTTAGCTTCGGCCGAGAATTTGCCAATCCACGAGGATAAGACCAAGGGTGTATATGTCAAGGGCCTTCTAGAAGTTTATGTCGGCTCGTCCGAGGAAGTTTATGAAGTTATGCGACGCGGAAGTAACAACCGCGTAGTTGCCTACACAAGTAAGCACGTGAATTTGAAACAGGAGAAAAATCCGTCTACTAATGTCATGTGTCCCGCAGATATGAATGCTGAGAGTTCAAGAAGTCATTCAATCGTCGTTATCACAATTACGCAAAAGAATGTCGATACCGGTGCCGCAAAGAGCGGTAAACTGTATCTAGTCGATTTAGCCGGTTCAGAAAAGGTTCGATATTTCTTCTTTTTTTGCTTTGTGATTTGTATGTATGCGGAGTAGGAGTGCTGACAACGTGGGGACACAATAGGTCGGCAAGACTGGTGCATCGGGCCAGACTCTGGAAGAGGCAAAGAAGATTAACAAGTCTCTAACTGCGCTGGGTATGGTCATTAATGCCTTGACCGACGGCAAAGTAAGCATAAACATATACATCGTTTCCAGTTGATATTGCAATACTTACGATCAATGATATTTACAGTCGAGCCATATTCCTTACAGGTACCGTTAAATAACACATGCAAAAGCCCGGCTGGATTGCCAATTTCGATAATGCCTTTTGTAGAGATTCTAAGTTGACGAGAATCCTGCAAGAATCTCTTGGTGGTAACTCGAGAACTACACTGATTATCAACTGCTCGCCGTCATCCTACAACGAAGCGGAAACGTTGTCGACACTGCGTTTCGGTGTGCGTGCCAAATCCATCAAGAACAAAGCCAAGGTCAACGCTGATCTTTCTCCTGCTGAGCTCAAGGCATTGCTTAAGCGTGTCAAGTCTGAAGCTGTCACTTTCCAGACCTACATTGCGGCGTTGGAAGGCGAAGTCAATGTGTGGCGCACTGGTGGCACTGTGCCTGAAGAGAAATGGGTCACCATGGAAAAGGTCTCCAAAGGCGACTTTAATGCACTGCCTCCCGCCCCTGGATTCAAGAGTCCGATTTCCGAAGAAGAATCTCGGCCCGCCACTCCCGTTCCTGCTTTGGAGAAGGACGAGCGCGATGAATTTATCAAGCGTGAAAATGAACTGATGGACCAGATCGCTGAAAAGGTATGCTTGATACGTAAATTATACAAGATTTTGGATACTCACTACTAAAGAAAATCTAGGAAACCGAGCTTGCCAACCGCGAAAAGCTTCTCGAATCGCTCAAGGAAGAAATGAACTACTACAAAGAGCAAGAGCAATCTGTGACCAGAGAAAACCAACAAATGACTGCTGAGCTCAGCGAGTTGAGATTGCAGCTCCAAAAGATTTCTTACGAGAGCAAGGAGAATGCCATCCACGTCGATTCTCTACGCGAAGCTAACCAGGATTTGATGGCTGAGTTGGAAGAATTGAAGAAGAACCTGGCTGACATGCGTCAGGCTCACAAGGAAGCCACGGATGGCGAAAAGGAGAAGAAGAAGGCGGAAAAGATGGCGCAAATGATGTCTGGTTTCGATCCTTCTGGTGTCTTGAATGAGAAGGAGCGCCAAATCCGTAATGCTCTGAGTAAGCTTGACTTGGAGAAGCAAGGATCATTGAGCATCGAGGAGCTCGTCTCTCTTCGACGTGAACTCGCTGAATCCAAAGTACTTTTGGAACAGCATAGCAAGACGATCGAGGAGCTTGAATCCGACAAGGAAGCTCTTGAAAAGAAGAAGATGGAGCTCGAAGGACGTTTTGCCACTCTGGAGCAAGAATATGAAGAGCTTCTGGACAAGACCATCGCCGAAGAGGAGGCTCGCGCACAGGAACGCGATGATCTCAACGATACTGTTTCTGCGCTAAAGGTAATCCAAATTTTCATGGTTACAAACTGCAACTTTGAAAGTCGTTTTTACTCACTCTATTCATTTTGTACCGGCCATATCAGATCAAGCTGGAGAACCAGTACCTGGCACGCAAGGAAATGCAGCAAAAGGAGATTGATGAGCTTAAGCGAGAACTGGAACGCAAGGTCGCTACTCATCAAAAATTGAGCACTGCTTTGACAGATCTCCGGGCTGCCAACGATCAGCTGCAGGTAATTATTAAAAGTCTGTTATTACTTGTTTGCAACCCTCAGTATATTGACTTCGTTGACAGGCTGCATTGTCCGAGCAGCCATACAAGTCTTCCAGCGGTAGCAGCACAGAAGGCGACCTAAGCGAAAAGGAAAAGGACATTGAGCGTATGCGCAAGACCATGGCACAGCAGCTTGCAGACTTTGAAGTCATGAAGAAGGCCTTGATGCGAGACTTGCAGAACCGTTGCGAGAAGGTTGTAGAGCTTGAAATGTCTTTGGATGAAACCAGAGAGCAATACAACAATGTCTTGCGCGCTAGCAACAACAAGGCCCAGCAAAAGAAGATGGCCTTCTTGGAACGCAACCTGGAACAGTTGACAAATGTCCAAAAACAGGCAAGATCATGAGCAATTTACTACAGTGTGTTGCATGAACCTGTATTGGAATCTAACATTATGTGTTTTTGTATACAACAGCTGGTGGAACAAAACGGTTCACTCAAGAAGGAAGTCGCCCTTGCAGAGCGCAAGTTGATCGCCCGCAACGAGCGAATCCAGAGTCTGGAGACGTTGCTCCAGGATGCACAAGAGAAGCTCATCACACAAAACCAAAAGTATGCAGTGGACAAACTAGTTCTATAAAATGTTTGACTAAAACGCGTTCCAACTTTTTAGGTTCGAAGCTCAACTGCAAGCTGTGCGTGAACGTCTGGAACAGGCACGTTCTCAAAAATCCCAAAACTCCATGGCTGCACTCAGCTTTGGACGCATTGCCAAGCCCCTGCGCGGCGGAGGCAACGTCGTCGAGAACGGTGCTGAGAGCCCCAGCTCTCCAACCGACAAGCGCGACAAGCGAGCATCTTGGATACCGGGTTTCATGAACTCACGATAGACGATCCTTGTGTGATATAATGTGCGTGTAAAACATTTTCTTGTTGTCTACTCTAGTCTGCCTATTTTGACTGTTTTTGAACATATCGAATTCTTTCCCTACTACATATGTATGCTTTTTCCCCTCCCCTTCCCCAACGATCTTATATACACAGCACTTACGCTCGTTTATGCCCTTTCTTATTCCACTCTTCTCTAGCTGTCTGATATATCTTTCTAGGGATTCAAATAAAATCGACTCGCTTATATATCTTTTCCTATAACTTCACAGAGGACTTTACGGAGAAGTAGCTCCTAATCAGCGATTGTGGTATAGGCGCTATGATAGATATTATTGTAGTTTCGTTACAATTGACCAAAGAAGAAAAGAAAAATGAACCTAGGCGGACCGCACGACAAGCGCAGGGTCAACGCCTGTTAAAAGGCTATGTTCAGTGAAAGCTGGGATGAAATAGAATCCTGCCATTAATACGCAATAGCTAAGGATCAGAATTGAGCCTTTGAAGTAGTTTGATTTGCCTTCTTGGTAAGTGTAAGTCAGCAAAAATACGGAGAAAATGACTGAAATCACATCCCATCGAGGGAAAACGAGACTAGTTGACAGGAAAGATTAGAACAACTGCGTAGATAATTAAGCAATCTGTACTTGCCTGAAGGTGTATTTGGCAACTTCCTCCTTTCCCCAGTTATACCAGAGAGAAAATGCGACCATGGCAGGAATCTGCAGTAGACAAACTTGCAATGCATACGCAGAACCAATCTCCATACTAGGTGCTATATTGTCAGTTCACTACCCTTAATATTCTGCATCGCGTTATCAGACTAACCTTAGGACGATGTTTCCATACAATGCAAAGGAAATGGCATTCATAAATTCGGTGATATTTGGTACCTAGGTGACTCCTTAGGTATGCGAAGCAAATTGAAATCTATAGAAACACCCCACTTACCAGAGCAAAAAGTGTCAAACCGAGGAATTTTTCGTCAATTGCAAGATTATCCATGACATGATCGACGGTATCAACCAAGATCTCGGCAATAATGGAATACAGTATCGTGCAGGCAAACAAGATAGTAAAGCTCTTGACTTTGCCCCAGTTGGGCGAATCATGTCCTGCAGCTTCCTCCTCTTCTTCATCCTCTGGTTCCTTGGCGTGTACGAACGCGGCGACAGGTGCAACAGCAGCCGACATTGATGTATTACCTCCATTTGCATCAGGCTGTTGAGACGGAGTGGTTATCGAAAGCTTTCGATGGCCAGATGTCACGTCCGTGACAGGTGTAGCCGTAACTGTCATAACGGGGCTGTAAGGTATATCTATCCATATTATGTATTGTTACTAGCTGAATCTACGAAAATGATTACACCTTTATACCATTTGAGGTCTGTGATTTGAACGGCGTTTGTTCGGAAGAAGCGGAGGGATGAGAATTTGGATGGTGAATAAGGTGTGAAATGATGTGCCCTGGCATCAGCTTTTGGTAATACGACGAGTGATGCTGGTTTGCCTTTTTCCAAACCATATCGACGTGGGTATGCAAACTGAATACGATGCCTACAACGTATGCCTACATCCAAGACAGGTACGTGTCAAATAAGATAAACAGTTTCACGTTTGTGTTTCACACCTACCGAAGGCAAAATGGCCGCACAGAGCCACATAAGCGGCTTGACACTGTTTTGGTATACCGGATCGATGGTTGGGTTCATTTGGTCATAGTAGCATCTGGAGCAAGCAATGCTGTCACCTGATCTCGATTCCGGACATCCAGCGCAACGTAGCTCAAACTGATTTCAATTTAGAAAAAATTGCTTCTCTCTGTGTGTCGCTTAATTACATTCACTTACTGAACCAAACATTTGGTAAAACAATGTAGGGGTAAGTGCTCCAATAATAGCCATAATAAGCATCGTCGAAGTCACCTCTTAGGCGCGCGCGCCCGCGTTTTTGTAAATTATTTTGTTTCACATCTCCGCATGCATCCTTAATTGTGTTGCATACCTGCACTCTTAGCGTTGAATCTCTGCTCCTTACGTTTGATGCCACCGCTAATCATGGAGCATCCGGGCATTAGCAAGACACCGGCCATCACGCTGCCGATCAGGGCACCCTCCACTATGGCGCTTTTGCCACTCATGAGTGCAACCGCATATAGGATAATTTCAATAATACTATATACTGGCATAAGGTCACAAGTTTAAACCAGGGACCACAAAAATTCACTTACCTGCCAAATGAAGCATTTAAGAATGCACCGACACCCATACTAGACTGGGCCGAAACGGAGCTGACACCCATTCCGATAAAGTACGATAAAGGTATCACGGAAGCTAGCGATAATGCGAACACGACAGCTGGAGCAGTGATGAAACTGTCTGGGAAATGTCGCGAGAGAACATACTGATCAAAGATAACAAAGAAAACAAGCGGCATCAGGTTGATAAACATGATGTTGATACCGTCATAAGTATACTTGTAATACTGTAGTCCAATCGCTTGATATGTACAAAGTAATATGACAACGGGACGACCTGACTGTTGCATATGCGCCTGGCCGGTTGGGCTCGATCTGAAACGTAGGCTAAGAGGGTGTCGCCGCAGGTGTCGAAGCAGAATGTAGTTCAGTTTCGACATTGGTATGGTTACAACGCATAGCCAGCATACAGTTGATACGAAGAACATAAGCGGGGCTACGTATCGGCAAATGTCAGTGGCCCTTGCATTGCGCATGATCCCTTTCTTGCTTTGCACTTACCAACAATGGTAAAATACAGCAAATAGTAAACCCATCCCGCGGGTCCCAACAAGATGGTATCTTTTATCGAGTCCTTGAGCGATCTTTGCTTCTCCTTGCCTTTCCGGCCATGTAACAACCCGACTTCTTCATCGTCGCTTTGATCAAGAAGTGAAGAGCTGATCGACGCTGCGTCGTTCGAGTAGATTCCACTATTTCTCGTTGACGCTGTGGACAGAATATGCTGCTGGCGTTCATCAATGTGTCGCTCTACATAGCGACCAAAAGGCCAGAGCAGGTAAAACGCTAACTCACGCATGACGAGACCGTACGAATAGCCGTCGGGTGGTACAAGCATCAAAAGAATGGAAAGTGCAAACATAACAATGGCGAGCCACCACCCAAACACTAGAAGCCACAAGATGTTGCCGGGATTGAGGAACAATTCAGGAGACGATGATGGTGACGAATGGAGTGCGCTGTTGGCTTTCCGTACGACTGAGCGCGATTTTTTGTACAATGCTGGTTTCCAAATGGGCAAGCCAAATGGATGGCGCTTATTCATTTGCTAACGTACCTGTCAATTAGCAACAATGTGAAACGTACAATGAAGCTTTTCTCCTTTTTCTCTGACACACACCTCCTGCCTATCCTTCAGAGTCATTTCGTGCTCCAAACTATTCATTGATGATCGATCTTCTTCTGTAAAGCGCGTTTTCTGCTTCCGGCGTCGGATGCTCTTATCGTCACCTCCGCCATCAATTGTATCGTCAATATCTTCTTCTTCTTCCTCCTCCTGGGCGTCTTCGTCTAGGTTGTTGCTGTCCTGCTCGTCCATGTTATCTTCGTTGTTGTCAATATTGTTCTTGCGCCGCTTGCCGTAATGACGGCGACTGCCTTTGTCTGCTGATGAGGAAGCTTCCGGATCTGCAGTAATGGAGCCATACTGTGTAGTGCTGTGGCGATCGCTTTGCTCGCTGACTTTGCGCCGTCGACCGCTAGGTACTTTGGCCTCACTGGAAGAGTTCATAAAAGTAGACTGCTAGAAAATGAAAGAACAGATACAAGAAAGGGAAGATGTGGTTACGAACCATCTTTTTGCTTGAACGGCAAAGTCCGCATGTCATCAGTTCCTCCTCCTCCCCCAAGTCCCCCAACCTCACACACATACTTCAGCATCATCTCACCTGGACACACCTGATAATGTGCTCGCAGCACGCGCACACAATTCAATTTTTAGGGTGTCTCTGAGTCACAACATCGCATCTGTATTAGCTATTATCAAACTGTATATGTATATGCGAAAGAAAAGACTAGTAACATGCTAACTATTATTGTCTATTTGCTCCTACAGGACGTGAATAACTAATCTAACTTTCCGGTATCAAACAGCGCAACTCACTTGAGACTTAGCTTTGTTGCAAGCTCTGCCTCTAGCTCAGAGATTTCGCGTTGTTGCTCTTCAAGTTCCTTCAAAAGCTGATCCCGTCTTTCTTGCAGCTGGATAGGAGTTTAATGGTTATGCAGCTGACTTGTAAACAATGAAACCTTACCTCTCGTTCCCGCCTTCTGAGATCATCCTCAGTCTCCTTGACCATGTTGACAAACTGTTGGCGTATCTTTTCTTCCCGTTGCGTCATTTCTTGTACTCTGCGGGTATTCGATTCATCGATGCGTGCATCATAATCTTCGTCACACTCGAGTAACGATTCAGGCCGTCCTTGATCGCGCAAAAGTCTCGCGCGGTATCCGTGGTAATGATGGTCATGGGTCAATGACGTGATATCATGGAGACAATTTTCAATAAGAAGCTCACGAAGATAAGCGACATCACAGTGTTCCGGGTTATCAACTAATGATCAATGATTCTGCTAAGTTGCATTGACACCAAACAACAAAGAATATACACGCCTAGAGCGCCCGGAGAAGGCAAAAAAAAAAAATAGAAAAGTTCCTTACCCTCCACTGTTCCCCATCTGTAAGCTCTGCCCTTAACTATTTTGCCGTTCGGAAGCTCCACATCCGTGTCACTTCCCATGACTGCAAATGGAATATGTTTCTGAAATGTCAAACGTTAGCAGCTGTTGGTCACTAGTTCGTTAGCGCTGTTGTATACTCGCAATGATATGCTCGAACTGAAGTCTGTCTTCGTCAGGGTAAGCATGTGGATAAATTTCTATGCCGTATCGTTCTAAATCTTCTAGGACCTAGGGAAGAGATCAGGTGAGTAGATGAACATCAAAATAAGCTTTTCTGTGTGCAAACTTTTGGTTTCCGCTTACCAATGCCTTGAAAGCTGTCTTCTCCTCGGGAGTCAGCGTATCCCCTTTTGCGATCACAGGTATAACGTTAAGCTTCTGAGAGAGCTCTTTGAGTGTGATAATATCCAGTTCTTTCAAACTGCCACAGAAATGCCAGATTAGACCAAAATGTCTAAAGGTAGCTAAAAAACTGACAAACGTACCTGTGACCAGTGGGGGAGATGAAATAAAGACATGCATGAACTCTGGTGTCTTTTACCGCTCCTCGATATCCTACGTGCTTCTCAGCTTCGTAGTATGCTGAATATTGCTGGTCAATGTAGTCCATAATGGGCTTGACACTGTCCTTGTATCAGTAAAGAATAAATTGCATTTGGATAGCGCCAACAAAGCTGGAAAATCAACATACTCTTCCTTGCGATTTAAACGGTCTCCAAATCCAGGCGTGTCAATTAAGCAAAGGTGTAATATAACGCCATCCTCCTCAAGTTCTAACTCATTGGTGAGCTGCTAAAGTCTATCGTATCAAGGTGGAAGCAAAACTTGCCAAAATGCATAGGTGTAATCTCGACTGTCTTTGTATCCTGTGGCATCTTGGGAGTAGACCGATCCTTTATATCCGTTTGGAAGAGCGTGTTTACAAATGTGGATTTGCCTAATCCAGATTCACCTGAATTGCCTCGTTGTCAATATCCATTTTCGAACAATAATGACGGCAGACAAACATATATGAATAAGCACTAACCGACGACCATTACATTGAGCTGGAATGGCTTACGCCTTACTCCAAGAAGTTTCTGTCGAGGAAGTAGAGTATCTATGCCGAGAGGAGACTGTAGCGTGGTTTGTACGGCTGAGGGTTGCCGCCATGGACCTGGATCTGGAAATCGGCCCCTGAGATGATCGTGCGTGTCGGTGGCGGTTGAACTGGAAACAAATGAAGTTGCTGTTCGCTTACCTTGCCTGCAAAGCGTGTTCCTATGTGACAAGTCAGCTAGATGAGCGAGGCATTTCGACAAACAGTTTGCCAAGTCGCTAGTTTACCAAGGGCATAGTGCTGGAGAGTGAGCACAGACAAAGGCCAATCAGCCTTTGTCTTGTCTTTTACGGTTTGCACCTGGTTGCACCAGGCTGCAGGTTACACAGAGTCACTTTTTCATTTGAGAGTCGATCAGTGAGGTGAACGGCGGCCATCTATGCTATTTCTACATCGCTTAAAGCCGTTGTGAAAATGGATTAGCACTTTAGACCTCCAACGTGCTTCACACAAGAATGATCTATCGTTGGAATAGATACCGTATCTGGCAGCCGACTGGCTTGAGTCTGCCCAAGGTACATCGCACAACACATATCCTTCCGACTTCAGAACAAGAGTTCTGTAAATATGAAAAGCTCGAAAAATTTTCCGTCTATTTCTACTATGTAGAAGCTTCCCAAGCTTCCAAGTAGTAGAATATGTGCGAAAGAAGTATATATGTGTTTCATCTGACAGTGGACGGTGTAACAACTTGCTATATGTGTTGGGAAGAACGCATCCGACGCATAGTAGCCAAAAACTGTTGATATGGATTCCCGAGACACTTTTGGCTCCTTCAAGGAAGAAGGCTTTATCTCATTACATCCAGAGTAAAGGCTTGAATATAATTGCGTCCAAGTTTGCATGTTTCGTAAAATGATATGTATGAAGAAGAACGTTTTAATACACTAGTGAATGAAAGGTGACAGCGCGGATGCCGGGTTTGATAAAGTCATATGTCGGTAGCTTTAATGCAAGGCATGAGAAAGTTTAAATCACGCCTTGACCATAAAAGTACATTTTCCGGTGGGAACGGTGAAGATTATGCAAAAACCCATCTGCCGGTCAAAAAGGTTGTCAAAGCATGTTGCTCTGGTTGTTCTCAACAGCTTCGATTATCCCGAATAGTACCCATTGCATGCACTGACCCCCTTTGAAAAGAGCTTATTTTCGAAAGGTTGCTCCTCACTATTGTTGCACATCCAAAAACAGGATGCGTGCTATCCGATACGCCATTGTAATTGGCCACAAGGTCTGCAGAGATACCACCCCTAAAATTTCATTGTTTTAGCGAGCTTGCGTTTCTGGTCTAATACAGCCCTGAACATTATTTCCAAAAGATAATGGAAGGGTGAGCATATGCTGTGACGGGAAGGTCAGACGGCGTTTTTTGATCGCTTCCTACAGCGTTCATTGTATATAAATGTTATAAGGATGAGCTTTGCAGACAGATCTAGAGAATGAAATCATAGGATGATCGATTGTTTTCTCTGGACAAGGCCACCGAAAAGACAAAAGTAACAGACATGTATCCGCGATATGCGGTGCCCGTGAATTATTAGCTCCCGTTATGCAAAATGAATAAAAAAATCCCAACGGAAACTAGTCCGTGCACGTAAGTATTCCGCATATAAAGGGCAACCATGTCTTTTTTCTCGTGCATCCCACCCCATACTCTTTCTCTTTCTCTCTCTTTCTCCGTCTCCCTCCCACTTTTTCCTGAACATGTCCACATCAAATTTGTACGAAGACTTGTATAATTTTTTGAACTTTTCAAGTACGGATCTTGACCTTTCAATGTCTGCTGGACAGACATGCTACGGTTCCGTGTTCACGGTCGAGCGCAATGCGTCCAATGTTGTCGATAAGGCCAAGAAGAAAATCTATCCCTGTGAATTTTGCAACAAGTCTTTTACAAAGCCCAGTGCCCTTCGATCGCATACATATACACATACAGGTGAAAAACCATTCGCGTGCCATTAGTATGTACGATACAAAATACATAGCGCCAGGGTCTTAATCATAACTTTGTATCGATAGTCGTGGCTGCACAAAACGGTTCGCTGTCGCAAGCAATTTACGACGACACTTTAAAGTGCATACTAGGAAAACAGAGCCGACGATCAAATTCCAGTATCCAGTAGAATGGAGCACCCCACCTCCCCGTTATCCCGATGAGGAACAGTCATTGCAGCAAACTGACGCGTTCTCTCTTACCGGCGAACCTGTATCTGCTGAAGACTTTAGCGCAAGTGGATTCGAGTCGTTAACAACACTCTCGGATTCAGGTTCTATCATAGACGCTAGTAGTATCATTCTCACACCCTCGCCGAGCGAGCAAGTACCGCTGATGCCATGGCAAGTTCCGAGGGTATATCACGCGCTACAGCCTGAAGTCTCATTCTTGCAGGAGGGAGCGTTTTGCTCTAGCTTCTTGAACATGCCTATTATGTCTCCATTTGACGCTGCTGAATCGATGGACAGGTTTCCATTCTAACAATGCTCTATCTACAAAGTTATTATACAGTAATTTAATGAAAGATAAAAAATAATACACAAACGTCCATGTTAACTAAATAGCAGATTGGCATCTTGTTCTCTTTAATCTTAATATTTGGTATATACCAGAGAATATTTCCATGGATAGTAGCATACTATTGAAGCCATAGCTACCATTATGTATCGAAGTTAGTTTAGTGACTGACAATCCATTATTAGATGATACAGTATCTGTGGAATCCATAAAACTGTACGACCATTTTTAAGCATTGTATTAGTCGGGCAATGCTCATACTTGCATGATCTCGAGCATCTTGTTTTACTATACAAACTGCAGTTTCCTTACAATAGAATTAATGTGAGTGCTCAAAATCCACGGTTTTTAACGCATACAATGTACATAAACTTGAAAGATGAATTAGCATAATACTCGCATTATGTTTACGAGGAAGAGAATATGGCCCATATCAGCAATCAAATTTTGGGCGAAATCTGCGAGTGAATTCGAGTTACGGAGCTGCTTTGATTTACTGTATTTTTAAAAACAGTTGTCGTTTGAAGCATAAAATTGCACCACAAACAACGCAAATTTAAACCTTGGAATAAAACTAATAAATATTCTTGTCGATCTAAGGAAGAAAACCTGCCATATTAGTTCAAATTTGCCATGTAGCGCAGTTGCCAACCCGATCTCAATCAGTAGAA
>NW_027192145.1:958302-962712 GCF_041956525.1 Rhizomucor pusillus | reverse complement strand
TTCGTCGACAAAGGCTTCCTGTTCAGCATGTAGAAACTGTCCTTGCAAATATTGAATGAGGAAGATAAGACTTCATAGTGCCTGCCAGAAAGAGTTAAATTATAATGGTTGTTTCCAGTGACCATCAAAAAATACATATATACTCGCCGTGGAGAACCCGAAGAATTAGCTCACTACATGGATGAAGGAGCACAGAAAGAAAATATGAATGCCAATCTATTTATCACTTCTCTTCTCGTGATATAATATATATGAAATCATCATTTGTCATGCGTCCTATCTTTCCATGTCAATGCATAATAGCTGTATACTTTGTTTAGGTCTCTTCTTTTGCAAGGAGATCCCGAAGCATACAACAATTAAATATGGTGGTCTCCGTAATGCAATTAGGTTTTTTGGTTGAATTTGGTCGAATATTGTAACTATGAAAACGTAAACATTTGCATGCATAATTCTCATCTCTGTAGTCAGATGGTACTGGCTTTTCTAGACTTTTCAGGATTTTAAAACATGGTTGTCACTTTTGTATTGTTATTTTAATATCATTGTGATTGATAAGTTGTCACGTGTTTCTTTCATAAAGGTATCAGGATACCATACAGTCAGCAATGCCGTCGCCAAAATGTCCCAAATGTGAATAAATAGTTCCATCTACTGGAGTACCATGAAGCAAAAGATCCCTTTTGCGTTGCCAATCTAACCATTTTCTTGTGATGTTTTGTTATAAAATAGATTGATAAATGTGCAAATCCACATTGTGGATTAATGCGCCAACAATTTGAAAAACCTGTAGTGGCTTTGGGTCCTCAACCTTCCTTTCCACACAGACGCATAAAATGGGCAAGAAGCAAAGATCAGAGACGAAGAAACAAAAGGTCGAGAAAGACGAGAGCGAAACAGAATATCAAGAGGAGGAAGACGCTTTCGATGAGGGCGATGTCAACTTTGATGCAGATAACAGCGACAGCGATGCAGAAAGCGATCAGTCTTCTTCGATGGCCTCTAAAGACAGTTTTGACGAAGAAGAAGACGAAGAGGACATGATGGATTTAGATGAAGACGAAGTCGAGAATGGTTTGTACAAATGCCAAGTACTCGAATACTTGAGTTTCTGATCGAGAAGCGATTGTTGCAGAGAAGCGACCAAAGAAAAACAGCAGCGAAGCCTTTGCGACGGCAATCAATAAGATCCTTGCTAGCAATCTCAAAGGGAATGACAAAAAAGTACGTACGAGGAACTTGCAATATGATGTACTCGATTTTACAGATTGTATAACCGGTTTGTCACCATTCATAGCAACCGATTTTGGCTAGATCCAAAGGCACCGAGCGAAGAATTGCAGATGAGAAATTAGAATACAAGGCACGCAAAGTATTAGCAGCAGAGAAAAAAGCAAACAGAGAACGGGGCAGAATAATCCCTGATTTTACGACATATGAATATGAAAAGCGATTAAGAAAGGTCGCCACACGTGGTGGTATGTGTTTGAAAGCAGCCAGAGGGAAGTGGAGAATTGTATGTTGCTAAGTAAAATAACCTGTAGTCGTCAAGCTGTTCAATGCAGTGCGTGCACAGCAAAAGATGACTGAGGTTGCCGTGAAGCAGGCGTCCGAGAAACACAAAACTACGACCGCCATCGATAAGGCAAAGAAAGGTACGACTTTTACAATGTAATAAAAACAATGTGAGCTAAATGATCCGTTTGCTAGTATCAACAATGTCCAAGGCCAATTTCTTGGATCTATTGAAATCAGGTAGCAAATAAGCATTATAGTATTCTCCTTCGTTGTAATTTCCATTTCAATACCTTGCATGAATTTCAAAGCATCCCCCATAAATGAAAGACCGCTTTCTTACACTCTTCCAAACATGTTGACACGTAATCTGTTCAGAATCGCTCCTCCATCGAGATTTGTTCGAGTATGTCCGTGATTCATCTCTGTTGTACTTTGCATTTAACGCGTGCGATTCTCTCAAGAGATCTTTTACGTCTGGTTCCTGGTCTTCGCCCTCGGCTCAGGCACTGATCCCGTTCGTGGTGGAGCAGACAGTAAATAACAAATGTCAAGCATTATATTACGTATGTACCGCTGACAGTTTGCAATAGGGCCGAGGCGAGCGATCGTATGATATTTTCTCGAGACTCTTGAAAGAACGTATAATTTGCCTGAATGGTCCTGTGAGTATTTTTACAAAGCTCGTGCTTCTGACTATTTCCATTTTTGACATTGCATATTTGTATTCAGGTGGAAGATAGCGTGGCCGCAGTAATCGTAGCACAGCTGTTATTCCTCGAAGCAGAGAATCCCGAGAAACCTATAAACTTGTACATAAACTCGCCAGGCGGCAGTGTTACTGCTGGCATGGCGATCTACGATACTGTGAGTATCTATCCCCAGCGGTTTTCAAATACAGCTTTGCTATTCGCTATCTGATTAACTGACAACATTTTCTTTTCTCTGGTTAAAAGATGCAGGTAGGAAAAAAGGAAGCAAATTATCAACGGCCGAGAGGACTGAGCACACATATACGTTTGATTTAAAGTATATCCAATCACCCGTTTCGACTTTGTGTAATGGGCAAGCATGCTCCATGGGATCGTTGCTGCTTGCAGCTGGTAGGCCAAACAGGTTACTGCTTGACGACAAATTAAGCTCTTCCCCAACAAAAATATACGTTTATAGGCGAGCCAGGAAAGCGATATGCATTGCCCAATTCGAGTATCATGATTCATCAGCCTTCCGGAGGTGCAGCTGGTCAAGCATCCGACATTGCTATTCATGCACGTGAAATCCTGCGAGTACGGGAACGCCTTAACAGAATCTATCAGAAGCACACCGGTATTCGCGATATTGAGACGATTGGTAAGCATCATTTGTTCTCATCATGCCCTATCCGCGAGACGCATGTCATTCAATTCTTCGTTTTACAGAAAAAATGATGGAACGCGATTACTTTATGACTGCAGAGGAAGCAAAGAATTTTGGATTGGTGGACAAGGTTCTCGAAAAGAGAGTAGAAGAAAAGAAGTAGATTGCACTTTTTTTAATTCCATAAATTCATGAACGTTACTTTTCTGATATTCTTTTTGGAAATGATGGAGGAGTATATATTACAAAGGCAGATCTGCGGGGTTTGCGTACAGAGAGAGAGAGGCATAGTAGCGTTAGACAATAGATCGGTAACTTGTTGGTCTGTGCATTCAAAGTCTGCAATTTTTTGGTTTTCTTTTGTTTTTTAGCGTCCATCTGACAAGAAGAGAAAAAAAGATGTTAAAAACTATGTACCCACGAGATATTAACATGGATATTTACAGGTGGAGCGGCTGCAGTCGGGGCACCAGCTAGTTTCAAAGTATCGTCGATGAACTAGGCAGTAGCTCTTGCCACGACCTTGGCACACGTGAGTCTTTTGCTGTGCTGATTCTTGCATGTCTGCTGTGCGAAAGAAGAGAGAAAAATTGATGTTTCCCCAACCGGCTTGCTCTTGTCCTCCTTTTAAAGAGTGAGATACAGACACAGAAAGAGAGAGCGGTAGGAAAATTGTGTGCCATTCCCTGTATCACCGCTAGTCACGGGAGTGCGCACAAAAGCTGGCGGGAAAACGTTCTCCACCCGTGACCTAATCGATGGCAGCGAGTTCTCAACAAGGATATCTTGACTTACAGGAAATGAGCGGGCCCCGCCAGTGCTAATCTCGGTGCAACGCGTGGGGGAACTGCAACAACGCGACCGAATAAACTTTCTCTTTATCTTTACATCCTTTTGAATGGCAAGCATGTAGCACGGGCTCGTGCACGCGCCTCCAAATTTCACATCATCATATGAGACGACGATCTCCCTTTTGTTGATGTTTCACATGAAGTTCTATGGTAGACTTTATATTTAACTCAATTTTCTTTGCCTCTACGAGCAATCGCCTTTGCACGATTGTCGGCAAACAGCTGTTTCGTAACTAATTCGATCAGATAAGATACACCATAGTCAAGAACCATGCAGAGGGTAAGCTTGTCCCGGAACTATGGTAACCACGTGGCATCGAACTGATTAGCTTCGCTGATAGCAACACCTTCTGCGTTACTCACCGCACTCGGGAACTTGACTAACTTGAGCTGCTCATTGACTTCTGGGAAAAGTTCGGTTGCACCAGCAAGTGCGATGCCTCCGACCGAAAGTAAACCATAATACAAAGTCTTATTATCCTGGATACGCTCTCGGAACGGATAACCCTGCGGAAAATTAAATGCTTAAATATGCATGATTTCATCCGATCACACAATCGCTGATATCTCTACCTGATAGTTAATAGCAAACGTTGATACTTGCATTGACAACTGAATCAAGTAAACACCGCTGTTGAGCAAGCTTGGTTCGAACTCGCCTTCTAGATCGACTTCCTTGGGTTCTTTA
>NW_027192145.1:796321-957893 GCF_041956525.1 Rhizomucor pusillus | reverse complement strand
GGCTATTAGATAATGGATACAAACTTCCTTTCCTGGACTCACGGTTCGTAGTATTTGGCGAGAGAGTTCACATAGACCAAAGCGGCAATGTGAACAGCAAACTGACCCAGGACAGACAAAATGATGTAAGGGTTGAAGATATTGGGCTGAGGTCTCTCCTTGGAGAGCTTATCAAGGGGCTACAGCACAAAGTTAGTTTCTATACGACGAACGGACGGATTGATTGCGTGCGCATGCGCACATACCCTGCCCCGCGAAATACAGAGGAAGCACACGGCCATGAGGATTCCCGAAATAGTATGCTGCAAATCTCCAAATTTGATACCATCGAGGTACAAAACGGACAAACTGTACGCCGAAATCAAGCAATTGAGGGCCAGAATCTTGTACATCTGGATAGTAGCAACAAGAGTACAGCGTCCTTGGCGGATGATGTTGTTGACTAGTTTCCCCTATCAGCAAACAAAAGTTTTGCGTCCCACGACAGCTTTCTGATAACCTTACCAGCCATAACATTTCGTAATTTTGATGTGAAAGGAGCAGCGACAGATGCGTCGCCAAACTTGATAGTCGGAGGCTCTTCCATATCCATCTCCTCCATCAATTTGCTCGTCATATTCTCGATCTAAGGCGTGATAAATAATAGGTTAAAAGCTAACCAAGACTTCACATTATGTCTTACCTTTTGCTTTTGCTCCATTTGTCTACGTTGCACAGGCGTCATGTTTGCAGCCGCTTGCTGGTTTTGCTGCGAAAATTCCGGGTACAAATGTGCAATAGCTGGCGGAGGCGGGGGAACGGGCGAGTTGAATCTAGCAGCAAGCGATTTCTGCTGCTCGTACATATTCTTCAACCGTTCAATTCTTTGGCGCTCAGCAATTTTCTTCAGATCCTCGGGTGTACCGTCCAGCAGTGCAACACCGATATGTGCCTGCTTCAAAGCTCCAACATCATTGGTACCATCCCCGGCCATCAACGTTGTGTAGCCAAGGTCTTTAAGTCCAGTCAGCAAGTATTCCTAATGTATGGATCATTAGAAGCTACATGATAGAATTTTCCCCCAGTCACAATTACCTTTTGCGATGGTGACACACGAGCGTAAACCCAAGTATGTTCCAATATAACTCTCATGTTAGGCTTATCCATGAAATCGTTCATGGCTGAGCCTGTGAGACAAATGTCGTACTTATCAAGGATCTTCTTGTCCAAAGGCAATTCGGGTTCAATTTCCATGTGGATTGATTCATCGATAGAGTGCAAAACAGTTTTGTCACCATCCTTGTCAAAGATAAGAACCTCACGTTCGACGATTGCAACTTCACGTGCAACAGCACAAGCAGTAAGGGGATTGTCACCGGTGATCATGATGCATCTATGCGAGGAAGCATTGAGTTCCTTGACAGCTTCGACAGCATCCTGTTTGAGCGGGCACGAGAACACGATAAATCCAGCGAATATCAGATCAGACTCAACAGATTCTCGAGAGAGATTATTAATCTACATGGATAGTATTTTAAATTAAATTATCCAGTGAGAACATAGTGCGGTATTTTCAGCCAATACCTGATCTGAAGTTAGGCCATCCTCCATAAACTTGTAACCGAGAGCAAGTACACGGCTGCCACGTCGAGTATAGTATCTATAGGCATCGTCGTAATCATTGGGGACTTCTACATACATAGAGCGCAAAGTTTCAGGTGCACCCTTGACGGCGGCAAACGTCTTGTGTCGGCCAAATTCCGGATGTACAAGGATGGAGACAGTAGACTGGCGCTTCAGGGCCGAAGAAAATTGGAATCGTCGACGAATTTGTAAATTTTCCTTCTTTTTAGATTCCTTGGGAGACACGACCTCGCGAGACCCTAGTTCCCAATCGAGTGCCTTTAGGGTTTCCTTTTCCATGGGATCACCAACGATACCATCTTCTAGCTGCACGAGAGCATGGGCAGATGCCAGGACCCACTTGGTATGGTTTGGAACTTCGGTAGCCTTCACAAGTTCGTCGTGAGGAACGCTTGGTCTTTGCGTTGCAGATTAGTCTCAATAAAAACACGTTTTAACATTCCAGGTTTACACATACTTTGCACATGCGACACCTTCGAAAAGTAAGTCTTCGCTTGTCAAAGTACCAGTCTTATCGAAACAACAAACGTCAACTTTTCCAGCAAAAGGAATTCTAAAAGGCTCCGTACAGAAAATGGCTGGGACGGTGATCTGTGAGTTGATTATAAAAGCTAAACGGTATTTCATTCTTTGACTTACCGAATTTTGCGAGAGCAACCAGACTGCTGTTGACTGCCATGCTAAGTTCCATGGGGAGTTCTGGAGGTACGACCGAAGTAATAATCAAAATACAGTCTAGGAGTAGCTTGGAACGTTTTCGGCCGTTTTCGACACCCTTGATCCAGACGTATGCGGAAGCAGCGATAGCAAAAACACAGAGGAACAGAATGAATAACAATGCTTCGAGGTTGTTGGCAGTAACCCGCTCTGTTGAAAATATCATTGTGCGGACAAGGTTGCCCTGAGAAGTACCAAAACCGGTGCGAGCAACAACACAAACACAACCACCATCAGGTGCTGCATCCTTCTCGGGCGCCGTGACCTGCAGCACTTTCGTGCCTCCATACAAAACATTTAGCTTGTCAGTGTTCACCAAATCGAAAGGTTCGTCGGGATTTCTCAAGGCAATCGATTCCTTTAAAAGAGGTGTCGATTCGCCTGAAAGCATTGCTTCATTGACAATACAGCTTCCATCGGCGATTACAACATCGCAAGGGACACCTTGATCTTCCTTTGTGCGCACTTTACAAATATGTCAGCCTTCTCTCCAGAAAAATTAATCAAACCAAAATTACCAATGGAGACAACATCGCCTGGAAGAAGTTCGTCACTTTGAATCTGAATCCACTTGTTTTCTCGCTTGACATAGACTGTAAATGGCTTTTGGTTCATGCCCCGGAATTCGCCAATTGTCTTGAGACGCTGGAAGACGACCGTCGCCTCGAAAACGACCAGCATAAATAGGGTGAACAGAGAATAGTACCAGTATTCATCCAGGCACCAGAGACCAACACAAAAGATTTGGAACACAAAGAAAGGAGCCACGGCATGTTCCTTAAAGAGTTCAGTGAATGTCGGCATAGGAATCTCGAATCTAAAATCAAGATGTGTTAAGTCTGGTTTCCCTGCCAACTGCATTTTCTCTGCACTGATCTACCTGTTCGATCCATATTTCTCCTTTGCATCGTCAATCTCCTTCTTTGTTGTCAAGCCTTTGGTAGACTGAAAAGTCCCTACAGGAGGACACAGATCCGAGGGATACACGAGCAGCTTGAACTGCTTTTTGTCAAAATCGTAGATGTACTTGTTTTGTTGAAAGTAAAAATGGATATCGTCCTATAGCCGAAAATAGTCAATACATCACGTCGCTGATCGATTTAATTATGGATCAAATGTATACCTTGGCGTGATGAATCTCACACAAAGTACCGACACCTTGATGCCGATAAGGTATGACCTTGATGATTGTCGCTTTACGGATATCCGTTTCCTGAACAACCACAAATCAGCATTGTTGTTCACTTTTCCCAGTAGCGAATCTCGTTCTTTACTTTAACACACGTCAGGAATGCCTTGATCGAGACACTCCATTGACAAACCAGGAACGATAATGCGTGCAGTGTCAAAATTGTGCCAATCGTTACAAAGGTCCATTCCTCAGATCCCAGGTAGATGTCGTATTTGAAAAAGTAAATGTAGATCCACACAGGGTATAACATGCTAGCAAATGGCCACACATAAAAGTGCCACTTTAGCGGCAACGGCCTGTGCAGCGAGGCCGAGGCAATCGCCTTCGACTGTACCAATGTTTGCGTCCTGAAACACGTTGCAATTCAGCATCTAGTAGCGATCGGCGAGACCTGCCGGTAAAAACCTACATTTCGCAAACAAGTTGACTTTGGCGTTCAGGGCGAAACGTGGAGCGCTCTGCTTTTTTGATTTAACTCGGTTTCAAACACAGTTTTGCGGAACGGGCGGCCGTCGCCGCGCGAGATGTCATTCGTGCGTCAGGTCGATTCGTACCACCTGATACACCGCTTTCCATGGGATGCTCGAACTTCTTGTTTCCCTTTGTGTTTTACTGTGAACAACCATGAATCAGCTACATCCTGCAACTGCGAACCGTAGCCTGGATGACAATGACAAGGATCAATCGCTCTCATCGCCACTGAAACCCGTCTCTCAGCGTGGAAGCACTTCACAAGCTCGAAGCGATGGTAATATCAGTTCTGAAGATCTTCAAACGCCTGTGCGACCACAAGCAGAGAAAACATCATCATCCTCAGATAACTATTTGCAGAGCCGGCTTCAAAGTATCAAAGGGACTGCACAGGAGGCTTTGGGAGTTCTTATTCAAGATGGCGATCTAGAGAGTCAAGGTGAACAAACTAAAATTGATGCTGACAAGCAACTCCATCATCAAGAACAAGGAAAATAATACCCTGTTTTTTTTTTTTATCGGAATATTGTACAGAATAAAAGCTATGTCTAAAATAAAGCGCAATTGGGGTATGCTTTAGGGATTCTTGCCGATCCGTGTGCTCAGATACGCAGCAATGCCAGCCATTATAGCTCCAAAACGTAAGACGACGCCGATGGCATCCGAAGATGCTTCTCCATCCTCGGGTGTGCCTTTTTCGAGGAAATGAAAGATAATACTACTGAAAAAGGTGACGAGAAATTGAGGAAGAACGATGTACATGTTGTGGATGCCGAGAAGGACGCCTGCGGAAGGACCCAAATTTACGTCTGTGCGCTGTTGATCGTTTGTAATTTCATTCGATTGTCGTTCTTCAGGTTGTGTGCTCTCATCTTTGTAAGGCTGCATTTCCATCTGGCCATCAATTTCTCTGGAGTCCTCTATCTGTTGCTCCACCAGTTGGTAGATACCACCTTCCGCTCCAAGTCCTGCTCCGCCTGCAGCGAGGCTCACTCTTGAGGACATGGCAACCCGATGAACTCCTAACGGATTTTCTTCGTCGTATTCTCTGTCCTGGGTTTGTTGCTTAGCCTCAGATTCTGAAATATACTCGCCTAAAAGCGAAAAGGGTGCCCACATGGTGAGAGACCAGCTGATACCACAGATGCCGATCACTATCGATGCTCCAAGTACATTCCATACGAAGATTGTGCATAGCATGGAAATAAAAAAGATAACATGGCTAGCTGTCCACGCCCGCGGCAATGTCAGGAACGAAAATTTAAGATACTTGGATGGTGTGATGGAGTAAGTGACGCCTTTGTAAGTAAACTTGAATGTCGGTCCGGTCGCTTTGGATGGATCCTGGTTGTAGGATGGTGCAACGATAAGCGGCAGCAAAAACGATGCTCCCAAAGACACAATAGAATATACCAAAAATGCGAATGATCCAGCGCGTGTTGCCTGGCCGACCGCGTCAGAATCGTCATTCGGCTGTTGCAGAGCATTCTGATCGTATATCTCTGCAACCCACGTTGTTGAATAAAACAAAAAGGGAAACCAGCCAATCCAAGCGAAAAATTGCACGTTGCAAATACGCTGTATCGGCTTTGGAAGATTCCATATGCTTGAGGTGATAGCAGTTAGAGCCTTGAACGGCGCCTTCCACGAATTTTTCCTATCACGACGCATTCAAGGTCAACTAGGCTCTTGTTTGATAAACAATTGATAAGTGTACATACTCAGGTTGTTTTACAAGGGTCTTTTCAGAGACTGCATAGCAGGTAACGGCATCGCATAGTAATAGCACAATGGCTGCAATTACACACAATACTTTGAGCTGTGTGTCGCCAAGGAAGGGAAATGCGGCTACTAAATCTGCGTAGCCCCTAAGCATAATTTAGATATATGGCCAATGCTTCATGTTTTAAAGCTTACATAAAGTATCCGACAACATTCCCCAAACCGACCATTCGTCCAGCCCAAGCTGTTCCATCCTCTTGAAGAGATGGTGGTAAAGAGTCGACGAGTAGCGCTCTGCAAGAAGCCTGGACTACTTGACATTAGACCACATCCGTATGTTTGACGTTCGCTTGCTTTTAGGAATTACCGCAGTTTATACTGAAGTCCAAGATATAGATAGAGGAAATGGCGATGAATATAGACAGTTTTGTGAACTAGTGTATAAAAATGTTAACATCGTACTTCAACTCTCGGTCTATTTCTACAGAGGCGATACCGATTCTCCTTCTTGGCTTCCAGTAAGCATTCCAGTTATTTCTCTTGTCCACCCAATAACTAGCAAGCTGAAAGTAACAATGATGCTTCCTATAATCAAGAAAGGCCTCCGTCTTCCAAATCGAGATGTGCAGCGATCAGACAGGACTCCAACAATCGGTTGCATCAATAAACCTTTTTGATCCGATGATGAGTGGCTCTGTGGACTCAAACGTCTTTCCCATCGAAAACTACCTGATAAAGGCCCTGCAATCCAAACGAGGGACATGGATGATTTTGTCAAACCTAACGATAACAGATACGGCGTGCCTGTGAAACAAATCGAAATTATAGCCGCTTCAACCAGAATTTCTGCAAACAGTCTACTAACCATACGCCATTTCTACCGTCCCTTTTTCATTTTCAATATCAATCCTAATTACTACATGTCTTTATAGCCTTCATCTAAGACAGCCCACTTACATGTGAACTGGAGCCTAGTAGTGACGCGAACGCATGAGCCATGTCTGCATAACATGATTCGGACTTTAGCTTACCCCGCTAAACAGAGTGTTAAAAAGACGATACGACATATGGTGTTGGGACCTTTTATCCGAGTATTGCCTCGGAAAGGGCGTGCTGGTGAGGTGTTTGCTAGTATAGGCTCGTGATCGTCGAGGATCAGGTCATCTGCATCGTCCTGACTATAAGAGTGTATCGAATCTATGCTCACGCGGTTTCGCTCTGATGCCGTGGACACAGACTGGTGAATGTTGGCAGGATCGCTCGGGCCAAGATCTTGACTTGAGCCTGCCATTAAAACCAAGTTTGCTTGCTTGTCTTTTTGGGAACAAGAGTGTGGGTGGGTGGAGTTCTGTTGGAAATCCATAGATTTCCGACTGTGGCAACCAACGCCCATTCGCTGACGCAAAAAAGGCAACAACAAAGTGACAAACCGGCCATCGATAATGGTTGCTTTTGCCTTGAGACAATATATAAATCTCTATACGCATATAAATTCTGCTTAATATATTTCCTGTCTATTCTTTTTTATACCTTCCTGCCAGATTAAGATACAAATTGCGGACGATCCAAGCAGGTCTCAAATGTAGGACAGACATAGACAACAAATAGTCCTGACATGATAGCATCTGTTTTTGCTAAGTGCTTGTCGCGTACGAGTTCTTTCAATGTTAGTGGCCTCCAATTTTGCAGTTGCTACAACAAAACCATGAAAACTTCTATGTAAAATAGCAAAGCTTGGTAATTTAATCGACATTTTCCCAGCAAATTTGGATGTATTAATAACAGTATATGGCCGCCTTAATTCTAACATAAACCAATGTGGTAGTCTCCAAGGAGTCAAAAATAATCCAGGATTTCAGGACGGCAGCATTCCAAAAGGTCCTTTCCAATAAGCTCTTTCACGCTTAATTGCGTCTGAAAAACGCCAACAATAGCTAGCCACGCAGACTCACAGGTCATTGGCATAATACTCTTTGGTAGTTTATTTCCTTTAACGTGCACAAAAAGAATGACTATTCATGGTGAATCGCAAATATACATATATATATAATGAATAGCTGTTAGGAACTATTTGAAAGTATTCAAGGTACACAACATAAGATTTTAGGTTACCAACTGTTGAGCAGTTAGGATCTTCTAATGGCTGCGATGCTGAGGGCAGAATGCCTCTTCTAAGCCTCTCGGCTTGAAATCCCCGGACCTGAATTTCCTGCAAAAGCGGGCGAGAAAAAAAAGTTCAAGCAAGGTGTGTTTCTTGCAATGATCTCGGCAATTCAATGGATCAAGAAGGGCGTTGCCGCCCAACATCCTCAGAGGTTTAAGGTGGACGAAAAAGAACTCGAGCTTATGAACCAATTCGCCGCCGATCGCCTTGGCGAGGCCAAAGCTGATCTAGAGGAAGCACAAAAAGCCGATATGGAAATCGACAGTGCCGATGACTCTGAAAATGACTCGTAAGTCTTGCAAGCCAAACGGTACTCTCTCGAGAAAGCTAGACTGACTTGGGTTTCCTGTTAGCGATGACCAGTACACTGATAACGATGGAGAAGAACACGGCGCTTCCATGGACCACGACGGCCAAGATGAAAGCAAGGAGCCTAGTACACCTAGAGATCCAAACGACCTTTCTGAATACAATCTGGATGATTACGATAAGGAAGATGAAAATGAAAAGAAACAAGGTATGCTCAGTTTGGCTCCTGATATCTTGAAGAATGGCTGATCGAAGCGGTTTTTAGAGCCTGCCATTTTCTCGCGTCCAAAGGATTTAGCTTACTACAGTGACGAAAAGGATGATCCCTACGTCACTCTTAGCAACGACGTGGATGAACAAGAGGAGTTGGAGGAAATGCAGATTTTGCCTGATGATATGTTGCTTATTGCCGCCAAGACGGAGGATGACGTCTCGCAATTGGAGCTTTATGTCTACGAAAAGGATGCTGATAACTTGTATTGTCACCACGATATCATGCTTCCATCGTTCCCGCTCTGTCTTGAATGGCTTGACTTTCACACTGGCGAGAAAGCTGGAACAGAAGGAAGTGGAAACTACGTGGCGGTAGGAACTTTTGAGCCTGATATTGAGATTTGGGACCTGGATGTGGTCGACAATATGATTCCCCAAACAATCCTCGGTCATACCGACAAGAACAAGAAACGATCAAAGAAAGCCAATCCCAAATATCACGTAGATGCTGTGATGGATCTATCGTGGAATAAGCAGCACCGGTAGGTGTAAAATATGTAAAATATATGTAGTGTAAAGAAAAGATGTTTACGTTTATCTTTTAATTAGCAACTTTTTGCTGTCATCATCCGCAGATAGCACTGTCAAGCTTTGGGATTTAAGCTCCTCAACTTGCGCCCAATCATACACTCATCACAATGGCAAAGTTCAAGCAGTTGCGTGGAACCCTGCTGAAGCCACAGTCTTCATTTCTGGATCGTATGACAAGTCTGTCTGTGCTCTGGATGCTCGTTCACCCCAGCAAATTACAAAGTGGAATCTCGTCAGCGATATCGAGTGTGTTGTTTGGGATCCTCACAACCCTACAAACTTTTATGTCGGTACTGAAGACGGTGTAGTTCAATACTTTGATGTCCGGGCAGCAGACAACGGCGTTGGCACCAAACCCATCTTCACTCTGCAAGCGCATGACGGTGCCGTCAGCGCCTTGGATATTAACCCGCACTTCACTGGATGCATCGCAACTGGCAGCACGGACGGCAAGGTCAAGGTATGGAACACCAGGGATAACAAGCCGAGCATGATCACCAGCAAGAATTTTGAATTGGTAAGGATTCTGAAAATGGGAATGCAATCCAGGTTTTGATTGGATGGTCGTTTAATTCGCTTGCATATCTTTAGGGTCATATCTTCAGTGCAAAGTTCTCCATTGACACACCATTCGATTTGGCACTTTCAGGTTCCAACGGGAACATCCACGTTTGGGATATGTCTACGAACGCTGGTATCCGACAAGCATACTCTTCATAGAATATCTTTTATACATATCATTTCCCTTTGTATCATTTTAATTTCTGCCTTGTCTTCATTTATGCGCAGTGCAACAATATTTGTATTCCGTGTCTCCCATTCTGCAAAACTAAAGCATAGAAATGTTTTTCCTCTGCCCTTATTTCCATGGATACTCATGTCTCATCACCGCAGTGACAATGAACATCACTGATTGCTCGATGCCCGGATGTAGATATACCAGTTAAAGTACAAATAGGGAATTCTTTGCAGAAAGCAAGGCCGTTAAACTCATCAAATCAAATTTTGAAGCCTGTCTCGTTTATGGAAACTGGTTCATTTCATGTCGCTGTGCAATTTTCTGATTTGTCGTGGTGGAGTTTTTAAAAAAATTTTTATTTTGGTGGATCCAGTGCCTCGAACTTGCTCCTTCCTTTTCCCCTCTTCTTTACTCTTTGCTGGCACTGTCGCTCGCCACTCTCTCTCGTATATTAAACTAGACGACAAAAAATGCCAGCTGCTGTAGACACAAAGAAGATCACCGCCTTGAAGGTCGCTGAATCTCCAAGCGCTACCGAAACCACCAAGGCCAAGGAGTTGTTGAAGACACTCTTTGCTGCCGCCGACGACCAACGTGAAGCTGCTGCTCAGGAGCTCGCCGCTTTCGTCAACGCCAACGGCGTCTACTCCTTGAAGCAGTTCGGTATCCTCGATGCTATCACCAAGGAGTTCGGCAACAAGAAGAGCGCTGGTGCTCGCCAGTCTGCTGTTGCCGCCGTCAAGGCTCTTTCCGACAACAGCCTTGAGGGTCAGGTTGAGCCCTTCATCGTTCCCTTCGTTGCCAACCTTTTGGAACTCCAAGCTGACAAGCAGGCTGCTGTCAAGAACGCTGCTGCTGAGGCTGCCAAGAACTTGGTTAACAAGGTCAACCCTTACACCACTCCCGTCATTGTTCCTTATCTTCTTGAAGGTTTGGGCAACTCATGCAAGTGGCAAACCAAGATGCTCTCCTTGGCTCTTTTGGATGAGCTCGTCAAGATCAACAAGGAGCAGTTCTTCGTCACTATCCCCGATGTCATCCCCGTTGTCTCTGACTGCATGTGGGATACCAAGGCAGATGTCAAGAAGGCCGCCACCGCCACCATGGAGAACGTCTGCACCATGATTGACAACAAGGATATCGAGCGTTTCATTCCTGCTGTCATTGCATGCATCAACAAGCCTGAGAACGTCCCTGAAACCATTCACTTGCTCGGTGCTACTACCTTCGTCCAGGAAGTTGACTCTGCTACCCTCTCTATCATGGTTCCCTTGCTCAGCCGTGGTTTGAACGAGCGTGCCACTCCCATCAAGCGTAAGTCTGCTCTTATCATCGACAACATGTGCAAGCTCGTCGATGATCCCGAAGTCGCTGCTCCTTTCTTGCCTCTTTTGTTGCCTGCTCTTGAAAAGATTCAGGATGTCGTTGCTGATCCTGAATGCCGTGGTGTCGTCCAGAAGGCTCTTGCTACTTTGGCCCGTGTCGGCACTTCCAATACCGAGATCTACACCAAGGCTGACAAGGCCGAGAAGGTCAACAAGGCTTTCAAGGAATTGTTGCCCGCTGATCTCGACACCTTCTTCGATGCTACTGTCAAGTTCATCGATGATGTTGCTCTTTCTCTCTGCGTTGCCAAGAACTTTATCAAGGATGCTTGGTTCAAGGCTCTCATTCCCACTGTCAAGGCTTTCCTTTCTGCTGCTGATGCCGAAATTCTCGTTGCCAAGGCTCTTGAGGTCTGCGAGGAAGCCGTTACTCCCAAGGACCCTGAGGAAGATGATGATGAGGGTGAGGATCTCTGCAACTGCGAGTTCTCTCTTGCCTACGGTGCCAAGATCTTGTTGAACCGCACCAGCCTTCGTCTCAAGCGTGGTCGCCGTTATGGTCTCTGCGGTCACAACGGCTGTGGTAAGTCTACCCTCATGCGTGCCATTGCCAACGAACAAGTCGAAGGTTTCCCTCCCAAGTCTGAGCTCAAGACTGTCTACGTCGAACATGACATTGATGGTTCCGAGGCTGACACTCCCTTGGTTGACTTCATCATTTCTTCCGAGGGTGTTGAAACCAAGGACCGCGAGAAGGTTGCTCAAATCTTGCGTGAATATGGTTTCACTGAGGAAATGGTTAGCAAGAAGACCATTGGCTCTCTTTCTGGTGGTTGGAAGATGAAGTTGGCTCTTGCCCGTGCTATGCTCATGAACGCCGACATTTTGCTTTTGGACGAACCAACTAACCACTTGGACGTTGTCAACGTTGCCTGGTTGGAGAACTACTTGTTGGGTCTCAAGACCGTCACCTCCATCATTGTCTCCCACGACTCTGGTTTCTTGGACCATGTCTGCTCTGATATTATCCACTACGAAAAGAACTACAAGCTCAAGCGCTACAAGGGTAACTTGTCCGAATTCGTCAAGAAGGTTCCCGCTGCTGCTTCCTACTACTCTTTGGATGCTGCTCAGATCTCTTTCCGCTTCCCCGAGCCCGGTATGTTGGAAGGTATCAAGACTAAGGAGCGTGCCATCTTGAAGATGAAGAACGTCGACTTCCAGTACCCTGGTACTGAGAAGAAGCAGCTCAAGAACATTAGCATGCAGTGCTCTTTGGCTTCCCGTGTCGCTGTCATTGGTCCCAACGGTGCCGGCAAGTCTACCCTTATCAAGCTCTTGACTGGTGAGTTGGAGGCTCAGAGCGGTACTGTCTGGAAGCACCCCAACTTGCGTATTGCCTACGTCGCTCAGCACGCTTTCCACCACATTGAGAAGCATTTGGACATCACTCCTAACGAGTACATCCAATGGCGTTATGCTACTGGTGAAGATCGTGAAGAACTCGACAAGGTTGACCGTCAAATCACCGAGGAAGAAGAGAAGCAAATGAGCCAGACCTTCGTCATCGATGGTGAAAAGCGTGTTGTTGAAGACATTGTCGGCCGTCGTAAGCTCAAGCAATCCTACGAATACGAAGTCCAATGGGTCGGCAAGTCCTCTGTCGAGAACACCTGGATCTCCCGTCAGCGTCTTGAACAGATGGGCTTCGGTAAGAAGATCGCCGAAGTCGATGCTCAAGAAGCCGCCAAGTTGGGTCTCAACCGTCCCTTGACCTCCAAGGAAATCGAGAAGCACTTGAGCGAAGTTGGTTTGGAACCCGAATTCGCTACTCACTCTCGCATCCGTGGTTTGTCTGGTGGTCAGAAGGTCAAGCTTGTCATTGGTGCTGCCATGTGGAACCGTCCTCATATGTTGGTTCTTGACGAACCTACTAACTACTTGGATCGTGACTCTCTTGGTGCTTTGGCTGGTGCTATCAAGGAATACGGCGGTGGTGTCGTCATTGTTACCCACAACCGTCAGTTCTCTGAAGCTCTCTGCACTGAAGTCTGGAAGGTCGACAACGGTGAACTTACTCCCTCTGGTCACAACTGGGTCTCCGGCAACGGTACCACTGTCATTGAGGAGAAGGAGCAAGAAGATATGGTCGACGCTCAGGGCAACACCATCAAGGCTGTCAAGAAGAAGGAGAAACTCACCTCCAAGGAACTCCGTAAGAAGAAGAAGGAGCGTATGGAACGCCGCAAGCGTGGTGAAGAAGTCTACTCTGATGAAGACGAGTGGTAAACAAGCACCCGATAGACACATCTTTTTCTATTATCTCTGTACATAAGAAAGAAGCCTAGTCTATTCTCATTCGCACTCTTTTCACCACAATTAACTCCTTGGCATTTCCTATATCACGCTAAATAAAAGGCCCTTCGTTGGCTTTGTTGAGAGATATTTAACAAATCCTGATAGTCATTTGGTGTCTGTTGATCTAGTCCCATTCTCTTGAATAAGTTTATAGTTGCTTCTACTTGTTGTACCAGTCGACGAGGATGTATGTTGTGATCATTAAACAGTAAAGTGCACAACTTGAAAGATTCTTCTGCAGCTTCTATGCTTGATGGTCCAAAGTGTTTGCATATGATTTCCAAAGATTTCTCGCAATACAGTGCGGCCTTGTCGAATAGACCTAGATCAGCGTAGTGCTTTGCGATGCGGTCGCATGTGCGACCTATCTCGTATGCCTTATCAACATATAATTCTTGTTGCAGCCTCAATGCCTGTTCCAGGTCGATTTTATTCAACGACTTTTCCAGCTGGCCATCGTTGTAAAAGAACAAAGATTAGTTTTCGATCAGTAAATATCAATACAAATCCGTTATCTTGCCTTGTATATCTTATTCCAATCCATACATCGTCCACACGCAGTACAATTATTCCCGCGCCCTACAGCAGCCTTACATCCACGACACTTGTAACATCTATCCCATGCACCTGATAAGCAGGCATCGCATTGACATTGAAAATGATACTTTTTCTGCAGCTCTAATTGTCGTTGCTCAGTAGACTGGCGCACAGCCAAAGGGCCATAGCTGATTGAAATTTCGCTGCCCGATGGAATACTGTGCGTTGTGCGTACGCTCAGGGCAGATTCAGGACTGAACATGACGACGGCGTTCGGGTTGCAAGCATGGTTAAACATGCTAGCATTCAAGTACACTGCCGTTCCCAGGTTTTGTTGCTTAACGAGTGTGGCATCGTCCGTGCGAGACTGGATTGCAAATGAATTGCTCCTAACTTGGCCCAGAATAAACGCAAATGCATCAAATGGTAGATAAAAGATGGACGCAAACGATTCGACTTCGGATGTCCAATGTGTATCCATATGAGAAACGAGGTTTGGTATCGTGCGCTGCATATGGATTCATGAGCAAGCGAAAAAAAATTCTTCTGCACATATCGTTTTTACCTGGATAGTATATGCATGGAATGCAAGCAAAAATGTATCATCGTATCGATCGATCGCATCCAGCTGACACAGCCAACGATGCAATTTGTTCCAATGCACTTTTTCGCAGCGAAGCGAGCAATAAGTGACACGCCAACGGCAGCGGTTGCGACAGGGTATACGGCGCGGCAACGCCTGAAAGCAATTCGCGCAATGTGTACTTCGACGTTCTTTCGAAAGAATCTTGGCGTATGGTTGTTTCTCGCTTAGGACAAGCGAACCAGGTGCTAGGTCGGCCGTTGCAGTGACAAAGCGACCAACGCGTGCATCTTGATCTATGCGTGCATTGATCCACGACGATGATTGTAAAGCAGGTGAGCAAGTTGGAGGCCAGACACGAAGGTCCAGGTGTGACGGATCAAGACGGGAAGAAATCATTGCAGCATTTTTTCTCAATAGTGCGTATGCTCTGTCGATATTTGATAACTCAGAAGCATCTTTACAAATCTTAATGGTTTCAATATATTTTCCATTCAGACTTTCTCGGCTACATAATTAATGCCCACGCCTTCTATAACATTGTCTCGAATAGCTCTATCCTCCTGCGCCATAAACGTAGCCAAGACTTTCGATCCGACGGATGAATCGTCCAATCTACAGAGTATCTCGTTAGCAACTCCTGATCTAGCTGGTGATTTCAATTGATTCTATCTTACCCCATTGGAACGAAAACGTTGTGTAGAAACGGCAAATTGCGTACTACTTGCGGTTCGCCTCCAAACACTTCCGCAATTGCAGCGTCGATCACACCTCTTGGCGGCATAGGATGGTTCTTTTCGGAAAAATAACTGTACCACCTATCATGTCCTGATCGGCTTGCATCCAGCATCTCACCGACGCGTTCTTTCTCTACATGATCAGCGGCAGCTTGAGTGTATAATCCAGCTGCGTTGACAAGATCGACGCGGTCGCTGAGCCACGCTGTCGTCCTCTTTTCGACATCATGCTGGTAAAACTCTTCAGCTAGAAGCAACCCCTTTGGTTTCAGCAATGCGTGCGTCCTATTGAGCGCCTATATGCAGATGATGCAGTTAGGCGAAATCTATGTAACACTGAAAGCTCACTGCTGCTGCACTTGCATGTTTGATGTCCTCACAGTGATGCAGCGATTTTGAAAACATGATAAAGTCGAAGGTGCCATCGTGCTCCTCTCCAAAATCCTCGACGATTGCCTTTTTGTACGTTACATGGTACGATGAATAGTTATCGATGGCAAATTGGATAGCGTTCACCGATGGGTCAATAGCAATAACGTCAATGTTGTCATTGTAATACTTTTTTAACAGCACAGCTAGCTCGCCATTCCTTATATACACTCAAATTAGAAAACGTATGACGACTTGCATCTTCTAAAGCAGTAGCCTTACCCACATCCAATCTCCAATACTTTGATTTTTCCGCGGTGCTCTGATGAAAAGTGGCGGGAGTCCAAAAGTCCCTAGAAACCCGTTGTTCAGCACTAGTCTTGCCAGCTACGTGTTACTCGATATCGAGTTTAGTTACCGTGACGAATGTGAATACGGGTGTGTGAACAAGGAAACGCACGCCCTCTAGACCGGGTGCAGTCATGATCAAGCGAAAGAGAGCATCGCTCGGGGTAACAGGCGTCGATAATTATCTTCCGTGAGAACAAAGGCAAAATTACCAAGTCAGCGAGATTAAAGTTTAGGGTTAACATTTTTGCAAGAAAATTATGTACGATTTAAAATATTATCTAGCCAAAGTAACACATGCAATACTTTAAATGATAAATAAAGTGCTAAGTTACGTATTTTACAGATGATATGAGTGCGCAAGATAGGGATGGAGGAGCAAGCTTGAGCAATGGTATAGTGCAATTGAGCATCTCCGTCAGTGCTGCAACCAGTATTCCATCGATTTGCGACATACATATGTCATGTCCACGTCGCCGTCTCCGTTTCGGAACCGAGTTAGTATTCCTGTCGGGGTTCTTGTAAATGTTTCAAGGTACACGGGGATGTTTACACCTGTTCTGGTAATTGCGTTGTTCACAGTGGTGCGCTTCATCTTCACGAATCTGTCAAGACACACCGCGAGCAGCGTGGGTATTTGTAAGAGCTGCATCAGGCATTTTTGATTGATCTTAAAGTCTATAATGAGGTATGCTAGTTTCTTGTCCACCATTCTCTGCATGAATGATTTACAATCGCTTGGCTGTCCCTGGAAGACCTTGGATGCCACGTGTAAAACAAGCAATTTTGGGAACTTTGTCGCTATACCTAAGATTCCTTCCAATGGGATGCCATCCCCGGTGGATCCGCCAAGCGAGTTCATGTCAATTGTGAATTTTTCCATAGTATCACATGAGGATGCAAAGCTCTTTAGGTCGTCCAAATCGAGACCTTTGCAGCTATTCAGTGCCAGAAATTGTAAATTCTGTAATTTGGCAAATGTGTCTCCGATCATGCAGCCGGCAAAATCGATATCCTTGAAACGTAGCTCTTGTATTAGTCCACACTTGCTCAATAAAGGTACTATGGCCTCTGCGGCATTGATGTTGCCAAGTGAAGCATCATCTGAGTACTCCGAGTCATGAACAATTGTCAGGTCCAGCAACTTCAAAGCTGGCAAGCCGCCGAGTGTAGTTACAGTGCTGCAGAGGTTGATTAATTCTTTCTCACCCTTCATTGCAAGCTGTAGATGACAAAGTTGATATTGCAAAAGCAATAGCACCTGATCAAGGCAATTAGACGCCAATTCAATATCGCTTGATATATCCAGTGATGACATGTGGTGATCAGCACTGCAGAGCTGGTGGTCGGCATTTAGTCCGTTTGAGACGCGTATGATACGAATGGTAGGACAGAGATCCGGAAGCTTCGCCAGTACTTGAGCCACGCTTTCATAGTTATAGAGAGTTCGATCTGGCCGTGAGAATTCAAGGATTTGCAATTGAGGGCAGCTTCCAGCGATTGTCAGCATATCTTGTAATTGCTGTCTGCCAGCTTGTAACCAACAAAGATGCCTCAATTTTAAAGGATGTTCCGGTGCAGATAGCTTGCATTCACGATGACTCGAGTAGCTGGCTGTGAATGTTTGCAGGAAACTGCAAATGCCTAGTATGCAGCTCACATCATGGATAGTTGCGTCACATTCTGCCATTAAATCTAAGCAAGTCAAATTATGCCTGTTCAGCGAGATGAATGGAAGACAATCCTTGACAGGTAAACCGTATGTACAATGAATTTCTGACAACAGATAGTATTTCCAGTTGGTGTTACTTTTGTAATCGTTGTAAGTATAAACTTACGAAGTTTCCTCACGCTGATGTTATTTTGGCAAAGGTCCTTCAGCAGCTTCATCATGTCGCATGGCGCTGGACAACAATAGCGTTGATATCGAGTACGCCCTAGTACCATTCCACGGATATCCTTTCCAACCAGGCAAGCATGTAAGCACTGGAGTTTCTTCTGATAAATATTCATCACGTAATGATCCATGTTGATGCCATCCCAGAAGTTTGGCCAGTTTTCCAGTCGTTCTTTCCATCCTCGGCAAACGCTCAAGCATTTGCCTCGATCGGTGAAGCTTAGCTTTGTAAAGATCATGTCAAATATTTCAGCCGAAAGTTGCCCCAAGTTCTGCATATTCTGTTGATTCGCAAGCACAAGTGTCTGATCCCGACGAGAGCGTATATCATGGCTGATGTCTGCCATGTTTTGTTCCGCATCCGCCAGAACTCGCAGCGCCTCCTCGAATCTGCTCTGCTTGACCAAGAGCTCATTGCTCCGTAGATAACCAGCAGAGCATTCCGGGACGAGATGGATCATCTTTTCCGCACAATTGAGTGCCTCAGTGATATCACCTTGCTTCTCCAGTGACTTTGACCACCTCAGATACAGTGTCATTGATAAATTCGCACTCGTTTGCTTCGCGGCATAGTTATAAAGTGCAGACGCTTCTTTGTAATTCCGTTGGTCGTATAAGCCTTCAGCTTCAATCACTTTCGAATAGAGATGTCTATATTCGTCAGGAGTGATCAGTGACAGATCTTGCTCCATGCCGTGAATGAATGGGCTGATACGCGTTCGAGAAACAAGTTACAAAAATGGCGGACATTATTTGCTGATCATTTTCCATGCAAGCCGCCGGATTTAAACAGACACGCAAATCAGGCCCGAGGAACGCACTGATCATATCCGCTTAGCAAGACATCCATAATTCTTGTAACAGCGTTGAAGTTCATTCCTGACAGATAAATAGAGATGAAAATATGTGTTGTCAATATATGCTATGAAAAATTGTGGTATCGTAAATTTTCAATGAACTTTGACGATTGACATACATATATGCTGCTCGGTTTAAGAATGTTCTGATACTCTGACCATCTCTGACGGGTTGCGATATGATACCTTAATCATATAATGTGTACCTGTCAGAATTTCTTGACTGATAGACGTACTGCTATCGCATGTTTCTTCCAATCAACTACACGTGCAACCACGTTGTTCCATGCAACCGTATAAACCTTTAGGGTGCATGCATTCCTCCTCCCTGGATGTCGCTGTGTGTATATACTGTATTTCACAAAGGATACAATTTTCAAATCTCAAGAAGATTAGTTTTATTGCACGGATCAAGTACTTCGATAGGTTTTATCCCTGTCGACAATCCACTGAAAGAATATGGCGGTTCTAGAAGCTCCATACGGGCATTTTCAGACCCTTGATTTGAAAATGATCATGCTATACGCAGCCGCGATACTATAGCTAAAATATATAGATCACACTCGGAGCGTGCTCAAACAGATTGCTTTGTCTGGCTGACGCGATAGTTCTTGGAAGTACCGAGGCGTTCCTGCGATTCCACGGAAAGCCGACGATTATCTAGCAATGCGAGCACAGGTCATTCAAAAAGGAAATTTTTATACGCAAAATACTGGTAACAGGAACTTGATGTTTTCTCGGACGAGCAGATGCGACTCCACAAGTTATCATGATCCAAGGGGGCGTGTATTGAAAGTGCGATGCCATTGGAGGTGGAAATTTCAACAAGATCAATGTGCAACAAGCCATAAATGGGAAGGCGGAACCACATGCAACAACAATGCTGGATCAAGGTTTATTTAAGAGGAACAAAAAGGCTGCTATGTCTATTTCGCGAATCAGTAACGTTTCTCTTTTCGGTTTCCGGCAAGATGATGAACCCTCATGATTATACCTGGATCTTCGCCGTCACCATGGTGTTAGCGTTTGCTGATGCCTACGGTATCGGTGCTAACGATGTAGCCAATGCCTTTGCAACATCCGTCTCTTCGGGCTCTATGACACTGGTACAAGCTGCCATCATCGCCTGCTTTACCGAGTTCCTCGGCGCAGTACTTTTGGGCAATATGACCTCGGAAACAATCAAGAGTGGTATCGTTCCTGTTGACAGTTTTGTCGAGCGACCTGAACTTCTGATGACCGGTATGCTTTGCGCACTATTTGGTTCCGCTACTTGGGTGATTTTTGCTTCTCGGCAGGGCTGGCCCGTCAGTACGACCCACTCCATTGTTGGCGCTATCATTGGTATGGGATTCGCTAGCTTTGGCCCTAACACGGTCGACTGGTCTTGGAACGGCGTCGGTGGTATCATTGCTTCGTGGTTTATCTCTCCCGTCGTCTCTGGTGCATTTACGGCTATCATTTACCTGATCGTCAAGTACGGTGTCCTTGAACGAAAAAACAGCGTCAAGTATGGTCTCTGGGCTGCACCAATCTTCTTCTTTATCACGGTCACCATTGAAGTCTTTTACATCATGTACAAGGGTGCACCTCGAGCGGCTGCTGCAAAGACTTTAACAATCGGTGCTATCGTTGGTATTGCTTTTGGCATTGGCGCATTCTTTGGTATTTTAGGTATAATCTTTGTGCGTCCCTGGCTTAAACGCAAGGTCGTCGATCGTGAAGACATCAAGTGGTACCATGTGTTTGTTATCCCTGTTCTTCCCAAGCGGCCCACTGTCAAGGATCCTGAGACCATTCAACAAGAGGTTTCCGCAAATGTTGATGAAAGCCATCAACAAGAAGCTACTGAAAAGACTGTTGAAGAAGATTCCAAGAAGCTCGACGAAAGCAGTCTTTCTATCCATGCAAGCACGGAGTCTCAAGCTCAGGGAGAAACGGAGGCGCCCTTATCTATCAAAGACCGTATCCTCAATATCGTACTTCATGGTCTTCGACAGGATGTCCGTAATATAAACGCTAGTCACCTCGAGGATATCCACGCTGCTGCTGTCAAGTACGATAATGACACTGAATACATGTTCTCATTCTTGCAAATCTTGACTGCCATGGTCTTCTCATTCGCGCATGGTTCCAACGACGTTGCCAACGCTGTCGGTCCGCTTTCTGCAGTCTTCAGTATTTGGAACACTGGTGCCGTAGACCCTGACCAGAAAATCCCTGTAGAAATCTGGATCCTCGTGTATGGCGGTATTGCAATTGATATTGGTTTGGTAACTCTTGGATATAGAGTCATGCGCCGTATGGGAAACAATATCACCTACATGACTCCCACCCGAGGTTTCTCCACCGAACTCGGCGCTGCAATTACGATTCTTACATGCTCTCAGCTTGGTATCCCTATCAGTTCAACGCACTGTGCCACGGGCTCCACAGCTGCCGTTGGTCTATGTAACGGGAACTTGAAGTCCGTCAACTGGAAAATGCTCGCCTGGTGCATGTTTGCTTGGATCTTTACACTCCCGATCGCTGGTTTGATCTCTGGCCTGACATATGCTATCGTCACTCGCTCCCCATCCTTTTACTAGTTCATATGCGTTGCATAAGCTATTCTATTCGACTGTATTCTAATATATGCTCTTTTATATCATTTGATAATAATAATAATTTATGGAATACAATATGTAATTAGCTGTTTGATTACAGTAATATGTTTCCGTGAACATGAACCAGAATTCCCGCCAGAGTCTTCTTAAGAACCGTTGTCCTGTCTTCCGACCAGTACCCGCTACGTGTGACAATGTCTGGAGAAGGATCGAGTTCTAGCAGCCGGGATGGATGGAATGCAAGAAGGCTTGAACCTTTGTCCCTTCGCAGCTCCTTTTCTGCGACGCGCTTTGCAGAATCCTTGCGTCTTCCCTCATCACCTACATTTTCTCTCGATCAGTTGTCGGTTTACGCCCGAAGGGCCTCCAACTCCAGTATCAATATTATGAGTTCCAGTGCAACCACTTTTCTTCAGCATGCAGTCTCTCTGCACGGAGAAACGGACGATAATATGCAAGCCAAAAATGCAAAAGTGTATGAAAACGCGCAAACAAGTAAGAGCTTTTGACACAATTTTCTTTTGAACGTGTACCCACATACGTGGGAACTTGATATAGCTACGCACGAATTTGAGAATACAATCAAGAGTTCATTTAACGATGCTTCACTCGGCTTGCATCGCGTCTCGGAGCATATCCATCGCAAAGTGCCGCAAATAGCTGAATCGAAGGCTGGATTGCGCGACATTGAACAGCTGGTGGAGACCGCCAACTCTGATATGCTAGATGCCCGTCGCGTCGTAGAGGACTTGGAGTGCATTGAATCATTTCGAAGCATAGCTGAAATGGTGAAAACAAGTCTGACCATTGTAAAAGCACATAAAAGCAGTTAAAATCTCATGCATTTGCTTTGTTTTCATAAACCATTACCTACATACTCATCATACCCAGACGTGTTGATATTTGGGTCGTGGCAGGCAATTCTGTCCTATATGTTAGTTGTTTACATTTTCGATAGCGCTCACCCAAGGTGTTCATCCATGGTTGACGTCCCCAAATACTTGGTAAGCATCAGTCTCTTTAACCACTATAGTTCCTTCTACAGTAGCTTCTTTTCATGCGAACCTGATGTCTGACAGAATCCAATTTTGGGTGACGACGTTGCACAACACCCCGTTAAAAAAAACCCCGTCTAACAGCGGCATATATGTTTCTCTGTTCTTCCTTCGTGCTCTGCAATGGCTTCCCGTGCATTGTTCAAACCCCAACTCTCTCGCTCCTTCCGTCGCTTCACCACTGCCGTCTCTGAGGTCTCTGAGACCAAGGTCAGCAACACTGAATTTGCCAAGCAACGCGACGGTGTCAAGCATCACGCCGCACGTAAGGGAATCTGGTTCCAAGCGGGGGAAATTGAGAATCGAACGTATGATTTTTTTCTCACAAACTATACAGAGTCTGCTTCTACCTGGCAGAAAATCTGTCTATTCGTCTGCATTCCAAGGTAAGTCGTGCGATTATTATTAACCACGGAACATTGTATGTAACTCTCAAAAACAACATTGTCAGTTTGCTTGCGACTGGTGCCAACGCGTACAACCTTTACCAGCAGCACCAAGAGCATGTCAAGCACCATCCCCCCAAGTTTGTGAATTATGAATACAGAAATTGGCGTGTCAGGGTAAGCATCGCAGTTTGCGCAATACTCAATTCGTGTTTTAAATTTTGACACGATTTGCAGGACTTCTTCTGGGGGAAGGATTCGCTGTTCTTCAACCCCAAGGTCAATCACTCTGTTACCGAAGACTAGTGAACATCTAGAAATAAAGAGATGGAGACACAAGCTCCATGATGTTATTTCTCATACTTGAATTCATATCGACTAAGTAAATGCGGGATCGCTGATAACTGCGCGCCGTAGCGATTGGAGTTGTCGTAGACTTCGAACAAAGGAACTGCTAGTAATTTCATATTCTTGGGTACCGATAATACCTCTGTAGAGGACATAGTCAGATACATTGAACATTGTGAAATGGCAAATGACTTACTGTGCGGAGGCAAATGTACAAGATAGAGCATTTTCTTCTCTTTTGGCTTGGTGACATGCGCGGGAATATATGGATACTGGTCGATTACATTATGAAGCACGTTAACGTTTGTTGCTCTCAGATGGAAATGCACGGTTTACCATGTATGATTCAAAGTTAGGCCGCCACCAAGTGCTTAAGCATTCGCCTATGATCCATTCTGGTTCCTTTGCCCAGTCTTTAGGGTCTGGAGGACCTAGCCGTTCATTCAAGATCTGTTGGAGACCCTCCTTCTCGTCCTGTCCCGGTCGTAAATAATGTCCTGGTCTGAACACGTAAAACAAGGTTTGAGAATGCGACGTTTGTGGAATGAATGATCTCGCGCAAGGTGTGAAAACTCACAGTTTGAAAAATGCGTTCGCGATCTGTAACATCAGAACATGTGGATGGTTGTGCTGATGTACTACTAGCACAGCTTCAACTGTTCTTCGCATGCCATCTCTTTCATAGTCATTCTCCAGGCGTTTTAGACGCGCAGCAACTGATGGATCTTCTTCGGGCTGTGGATCTTTAGTGCCAAAGGTGTAGTTTTCTGGCGCTGCTGTCAGAGAATCCTAATGATAATGCACGGTGTATATTTCGATATACCTAGAGGATACCTATGCAAGACAGCGCGTTTAGCTTTTTGGTTGCCCAATCTAATATTCCATTTGGGAACACTTACAAAGTAACTTGAGGCATGGACAACGGGAGAACAAGTGCGATTCGGGTTTGCCTGAATAGAAGTCAGCTTTTTGGCACCCCTGGACAGCAGCTTGCTAAATAACACAGCCATTTTCTTGATATCAGGTCTTAAATTTCTTTTGAACCATGCTCTTTGCGATAATACAGTGATGTATTACAATGATTGGTTAAAATCCAGTAATGCTGTGTGTGTGTGTGTGGATATCAGAGAATTAGTTCGGCCTGAGTGGCTAGACGGACGCGGTCGCAGTCGTCGTCGCGTAAAAAAGAGCGACAGACGCACGCGCGCCTTTTGTACGCCTTAGCCTTCAACCATGGTCAGCACAAAAAGAAGATTGTCCGATGCATCAGATTTGTCCTCGACTGAGGGACAATCGGCCAACAAGAAGGTCGCTGTTGAACAGAAAGAGCAAGAGAACTTGACGAAGGAACAGCGACAGGAACGAGTGTTTGCCAACATGCGTCTTCGTCGAATTATAAAAGAGAATCACGGCACAGACGTCAACCAAGTCGCCTTCTTTTTCAACAACAAGAACTTCTCGGCACCTGTCGGTCTCGACGTAAACAAAACTTTTGACAAACGAGGATCAGTGCAGCGCGATCAAACAGACACCAGTAACGTTTTGGCAACAGTGGGCGGTTGCCAGGTAAACCCACATTAAACGTATAAGCACGTATATGCCACAGTCGTCGTCTAAGCAACGAGTATGCTATCAGATGAACATATACGACAATGAACATTGTGGAGATCACTTGGATATCATGTCCAATTTTGATTTATCGACGCCAGACGATCAGGACAAGACTAGAAAGGATTTACATACATTTTGCTGGCTGTACAGAGAAAATGATGCTTGGCTCGCTGCTGCCGGCGCCGATGGTCTTATTCACATTGTCAGCTTGGCAAATTCTCAGGAAATCGATATTCTCGCCGGGCACACAAGTAAGATATACGATTGTATATATCTATGAATACATGAACATCTAAAGTTTGGATCCTGTTGATTCTTAGAGTCCATCAATGATTTACAGACACATCCCTTCAGCGATAACTATATTCTCTCTACATCAAGAGATGGTACTATCCGATTGTGGGATGTCGACGCACGGAAATGCCTAGTTATTTTCGAGGCTGATGCAACTGTGACCGTAAGTTTGAGTGATGTGGCCGCTTTTCCTCCTGGCCCCCTTTACCCATGCCAAGTCTGACCGAATATGCTAAATAGTGCTTTCACCCTGATGGGGAAAAATTCATCTCGGGTAACTCCCGTGGAGAGCTTCGAGAATGGAAAATTCCTGCCCTTAATGCTGCGAAGGGGTTGGATGAACCCTTTACAGTAGAGAAGAAACATTCTCGATTATTCAAAAAGATGCATGGCGAAAACTATATTGGTAAGAGGAATTGTACTCAAAATATATCTCAATGATTATTTGCGCTAACTGTGATGTTTAGATTGTATCAGGTTCGCAAATGGTAAAGTTTTATCAAAATCAGTAAACGGTCGCATGGAATATTGGGATGCTGAAACAGAAACGGTATGATTATCACCAATAAATATATGACATACTGAAAAAATGGTTACTGATTGCGCTTCTCCCCAGACTATCCGTTCTTTCCGGATACGAACTGGAGAGAACTTCTCTCGATTCGATGTCAGGTAAAATCAAATACTGCAAGCTTGGTATTATAATGTATATATGAACACGCCTTTTTCGTTAGCCTGGATGAGTCTTTCTTTTGTGTTGGAACTAGTTCGGGCAGTGTATATGTCTACAATTTACAAACTGGGAAAATGGTGTCTGAACTGTCACACCGACGTTCCACCAAGTCCGTCCGTTGCTGCACTTTTACCCGGGATTGTCGGTATGTTGGTCACTGTGACAACAACAGTAATAGAGAGCATACCACTGATCAGTACACTAGTCAAGTAATCTGCGCAGGCGAGGATGGATTCATTTGGAGATATGATTACATTGATGACGCCACCTTGCAAGAATGGGCAAACTGGAAAAAGGCACAGTAGGGCAGACTGATAAAATAGGTGTTTATGTACATTTTCATCTGGTCCGATCACCCTTGGCTATGCAGCATTTGCCACAGGCGATCCAAGAATAAAATAATAGCATATCCTTGTGTGTTGCTTTAATCCCTTCTTTTTCTTTTCCTTCTTTGCAACATGTCGGCACACGAACAACAGCAAGAAAAGCAATCTTTGCTGCCCCTAAGACCAGCGCTTGAGCGCCGGAAAACATGGACTATTGCCGCCATCCTTTTGTTTCTCTTTGTAAGCCCTTGCGGTCCTCAAGTATACCTTGCCTGCTTGTCTGACTGTTGTTAGTTTGTTGTAACTTCGATAATATTATACTCTATTCGATACTGCGCACACCATTCATGCTCTTTATACGGCAGCCAAAAGGGAGTGACAATGATACCTTCGGTCGGTTTTCGATTTGACTGGACGCACATTACCGCCATCGTATTATATATTGTTCTTATCGTCATACTCGCAGCGCGGCCTCAGGGAGCGGCGACGCATTGGGTAAATACTAAAAACTTGCAATATGATATATGTTTGTATTCATAGCATTCTTGTTATCATGATCCATTTCTTTCGGTGCCTTGCAGTATGTCATTCCACTCTTATTCATGGTCGGCGCGCAACTGGGACGAACTACGTATATACTCGTGTTTGATAAGCAAGGATACATCCATGCTCAGCTGGCTGATTCATGGCAACGCGCAGCACCGGATCTGTTGGATCACCTTGAATCCCGCTATCAGTGCGATGGATTTGATGCATGCTCGCCGATATTGGCCCGCGCTTTTGGAGAAACAATTTATGCATGGGGGTTGGCTCTTTGGATGCTTAAATTCGTGCAGGTACAATGCGGGATGGTGCCTGGTTTCAAACTGGAGCTTGCATTGACAGCTTATCTTTTCTTTCACATGCCTGTTTAGATGGTTGGGCTGCTTGGATGTTACTCTGTCTTTCTGTACATTGATCAAGAACCTTCCCATTTGTCGCAAGACATTGAAAAAAGTAAAGAATCCTATCACTCCATCACACAGTAAAATATTATATAGTCATAATGTCCATTTTGTTTTTCATCTTTTCTGATTTGTCATCCATGTCAAACGAGGAAAAAAAGAAAAGAAAGGGGGAAGATAGTAACAGGAAAACTCGCTTATAGACAAGCAGTGTATGCAGATATATGAACAATTCAGGAATGCGTTCTTTATGCTGCCGAAACACGTGAGCACACACGTTAGAGTCTCACTTGTTTTTGATATGCCATATTTGGTTCCTTACCGAGCGGCTCGTAGCTCCAAATCCTTGCACGACTGTCACCAGAGCCTGTCGCAAAAACTGGTTGCCCTGATGGGCTGACAGCGACAGAGATGACTAGAGGGGAAGGAAGACATTATTTTAATTTTGCTGTTTTGTGACATTATAGGAAGTATTGTGTATACCTGAATTTTTGTGTCCCTGAAGCATAAATTGAGTCTGACCGGTTCGCGGATCCCAGAACTGGACACCGCGATCTTTTGAACCAGACACGATCCAATGACCGTCTGGCGTGCATGCCACCGACAAAACAAAGTCCTACAACATCGTTAGTCCATCAGCAGCAGCACATGAACGATCTAGGGGCGTAAACGCTCACCTTGTGACCAGTAAATGTCATTTTGCAAGGACCCTTAGATCGATCTCTATCCATGCCATAGCCTCTTTCGTTGGTACCGAGCTGCCACATTTTGATTGTCTTGTCAAGACTGCCGCTAATCAATGTTCTGCCGTCGGGCATGAATGCTACAGAGTACACACTATCCCTGTGACCTTCCAAACGTTCAAGTGGCTGTGCGGTTTGGATGTCCCAGACACGAACCATTTTATCAAGACTTCCTGCTGCAACTAATCTGCCATCTGGTGAAATGGCAACGCTCGTCACGCCAGAATCTTTTGGTTCAAGATCTTGGATGGGAATCACATGCATCACCTTCTTATCAGGCATACTCCATATACGTACGGTACGATCTCCAGAACCGGAAACAATGATGCGTCCATCACGGCTAAAATCGAGTGAATAAATATCTTGTTCGTGTCCAGTAAACACATTGCGAATACGGCGTTCTCGAATATCCCAAATCTGTAAATAAGATTCGGAAAATATACAACGGTGATTAGTCGCACGATCAACCCTTAATTTGCAAGAATCCGTTCTACAAACCCTGATTTGCTTATCTTCTGCTCCAGTTGCTAGATATTTGCCGTCAGGACTGAAGCAAACTGAACGGATATACAGATCACCCTCTTTTTGCACACTATCATCTTGCAGGACGCTATATAAAGAAATTGCGACAGAAAATTCAATCACTGTATGTATTTAGAACTTGTACAATTTCAGTTTGGACTTACCACAAAAGGTCTGCAGTGGCGACATCGTAGATATATGTTGCCCGGTTGCATCCAGCGGCGAGCCACCGTCCATCAGCGCTAAATTTGACACAGCAGACAACACTCCGATGTTCCAACGTATGCAGCAGGTCAACTTTGAGATAACGCGGTGTCTTTGGGTTGAAGAGCGCAAACCAGTCTCGGCCTTCCACCTTCATGTTTGCTGGTACGCTGTCTGGATCCACATCAGCGAGAGCACCCGGTGGGACGCTCATGCCTAACTGTGACTTTGGTCTTCCTGCAGGCACCATGGTGCCAGCAGCAGCTGGAGGCGGCGGCGGAGGGCCTGGTGGCACGGAAGTACTGGTCGTGGATGATCCAGACTTGCGTTTAGGCATTCCAGCTGCGTCGTTGGGTATCGGACCGGGATGCGTTGAAGTAGGTGTACCTGGAGCAGGGCCGCGAGGAGGATATCCGTAACTAGGTTGATTGTTGGTGCCATTCACGTATCCGGGTGCTCCGCCTGGAGGAGGACCGGGAGGCGCCTGGGATGATGGCGGATACATAGGATGCTGTGGCGGCGGCGGTGGAGGATGATCACCCATTTGAGGTGGAGCCATAAGGCCAGACGGTCCTTGATTGGATCCGTTGCCATGTGTATTCATAATTCCACCGAAATAGTTCGAGCCAGGACCGATGCTGGGTGGAGGCGGATGGTTGGGTTGTTGCTGTTGAGGAGGTTGGTGTGAAGGTGGTGCCTGTGGATGGACCGAGGAGGGCCCGCTGCTAGGTGGCATTGCCGGATGACCACCGGTACGCGCCTGAGCTTGCTCTAACTGTGCGCGAAGTCGCGCAATCTCCTCTTCATATCTACCAGATTTGTGTCAACAATATCTTCAACCATAGATAATGCACACCCAAAACAGTGGTACCCACGATTTCTTCATTGCTTGCTGTTGCCGTTCAAACTCGAGAAGATTTTGTTGAAAGTGATGCATTTCTTGCAGTTGAGTGCTCACTGTGCAACAGCTACGGTTATGACTATTGCGTCAACGACAGTTCTCAAATGGAAACATACTTTTGTGTTCGATATCGTCTCGCTGTGATTTGTTTACGTATACATCTCGGGTAAGTTGATCAAATTCAGCACGGATTGCGTCGAGCATCTCAATGATGCGGCTTTGCGGAGCGGGCACCATTGGCCGATGATTGTAAACTGACATGTTGTGTAGAGAGAAGGGGTCTAGAGAAAACGGGCTTGAGCTTCGTGTCCTTTGGCAATAAGTACTCGACGGGAGATTCTTGCGTACGCGTTAATCTAGAGCGAGGTTTTTACCTTTATGGCTAAATGCAGCGAATGTTAGTCGCCAAAGGAAGTTGTCGTTCGATTATGGTCAAAGATCTCTGTTTTGTGAGTACAAAAAGGTTGATTCAAACAAGGATGGAGAGAGCGAGAAGGGGGGTGGCCAAAAGCACTGTTGTCTTATCCTCGCCGGGCTATGAAATTTTTTGGGTCGTACAGAACCTGTGAGATTATGCTTTCTCTTTCTTGCAAATCCTTAATAATTATAAGTAACCGGATGTAAGAGAAGCGCCTCAAGAAAACTACTCCAGGAATCGAGAAATATCAATGCGACATAGTGGAAGCTTCGAAAGTCTGCCGCAAGACATAAGCATGCTTTGCTATCTGTAACAATGTTGGTATGACCGGTTAATGCATTTCGCTTTAGACTGTATTGTATTTAGTTTCAAGACGGTATCAAGAGCTTAAATAAATGGGTCAAACTATCTGCTGAGCTATCCTTGAGAGCGCATTTCCAGGTCCCAAATGGCACTGGTGAAGATCTCAGTAATAATAGTGTCATTGATATTCTTTACCACTTTACAAAGCTCACCGGCAGGCTCTTTAACGTCATAGCTACTAACGTTCAATGTCTGGGATGCAAATCGTGTCTTGATGCTAATCCCGAACACTTATACCCACAATGCATACATTCGCACTTGAGCGATCTGCCTTCAAGGTAAATCTGATATCAAACAGCTGCTGCTGCCTATGTGGATATAGTACTCTTTTGAGAGAGAGTAATCGAAGCAATTCAGAATTTGGGGATATTGTCGCGCATGAACGACTTAGCCGCTCCGCACGCGTGGCTGAATAAAAAAAGAAAGGACTTCAAGCTTTTTCCCTGCCAGCGCGAAACCAACCTTTTCCCGCCGCCATGCCTCTCATTGTGTTGACAGGATATCCCTCCAGCGGCAAATCGAAACGGGCCACAGAGATTGCAGAATACCTGCGGAACCGGCTGCAGGCTGAAAATCGATCCATGAAGATACATGTTGTGAACGACGAATCACTCAATGTCAGCAAGAGCGCATACAAAGGTAGCAAGTGGGAAAGAGATAATGCTCCGCAGCGCAGACTGAAATGTTAACTCAAGTATGAACGTGAAACAGAAGCCAGAGAAGAAAAGAAGGCACGAGGAGCAATGCTGTCTGCAGTGGAGCGTTTACTTTCTCGCGAGGATATTGTGATTGCAGACGGTATGAATTACATCAAAGGTTTTCGATATCAGCTCTACTGCGTTGCGCGGGCAATCAGTACACCACACTGCGTGGTAAGTACGTTACATGCTATATGTATTGCTTTTAGAACGATTTTGCTGAAATCTCACGGAGGTGCAAGCCGGTACTCCTATCGATGTGGCAAGAGAATTCAACAAGAATCGAGGTCAAGAAGGCTATGAGGACACGGTGTATGTTTTTGGAAAACAAAGAGATACAGTGACCTACATGATCGAATGTTACGCAGGGAATATCTGACAGGTATGGTAATTTAGGTTTGAGGAACTCGTGACTCGGTATGAGGAGCCGGAAGCACGCAATCGTTGGGATTCTCCATTGTTCACTGTAATTTACGACGACGAAAGTATACCGGGGGATAAGATTTGGGATGCTGTTATCCTGCGCAAACCTCCACCGCCAAATATGTCGACTATCTCTGTAAGCATCAACGCAGATCGGATTCATTGATTTTTTCTGTTACTGATAAGAACGATTGGGCAGAAACCGGTATCTGATACGAATTACGTGTACGAATTGGATAGAGTGACGCTTGAGATAATCAATGCAGTTATTGAAGGACAAAAGGAATTCGGTCCTGGAGGGTTGCCAATGGCAGTCCCGAATGCCACAGCCAAAGTAATCAACCCCGTGCGGACGATCACGTTATCAGAGCTGCGTCGCCTTCGAAAGCAGTTTGTATCCATCAATAAGATGCGAACCACTTTAGATACCAACCGTCTTGGCGATCTCTTTGTAGACTATCTCAATACAAATCTATCATAACCATTGGATCTGATACATTGACTAGATTCTTTGTAAGCACTTGTGACTCCGATGCAAAGTGATGTAAATCGATAATAGCTTGTACCCAATCGCCTGATATTCTATTTTATGAATGAATATGAGGAAACAGCTGAGCTAAAGCTGTAGCAGTGTACGTAAAAGGAATAGCCACAAGAAAAAGGAAGCAGCAGGTGCATAGCATCATGCTAAACTGCGAGAAGGGGCAGCAATGCTTAGAAACCTGATTTGACAGGCAGAGGCAGGGCAAAGAAGCAATTCGAACCGAAAAGCAATCTGACATCCAATCAAAAACTGGAATGGTGGATTGACTAAGCAGGCCCAGTCAAACCAAGGACTTGGTCGGAGTCGCGTTGATGTTCGCTATAAAAGAAGCAAGGGCCGCCGGTCCACGCCTCTTCTCCATCCTTTAACGCTTTCCTAAAAAATGGGTAAGTCGCCCTTGCAGGCACGTTCTTCGGTATTTTCGGCCTTGGATGCCCACATTCTGCTTCTCTTCTAGTCGCTCAAGTTCAGAAGCCCGCTCCCGAATTCACCCTTCCCGCTGTCGTCAACGGCGAGTTCAAGGACGTCTCCCTTTCCGACTACAAGGGCAAGTACGTCGTCTTCTTCTGGTACCCTATGGACTTCACGTATGTATAATATAATTTCAAATGCGGCGCGACACAAGAGACTAATATTTGATCGTAACATGACAGCTTCGTTTGCCCCACTGAAATCCTTGCCTTCTCTGACCGTGTCAAGGAATTCGAGGCCTTGAACACCGCTGTCATTGCTGCCTCCACTGACTCTGGTATGTTTATTGTCGCGTTTTTGCGCGTTCTGTGATATGCTAACTGGTTGCGATAGAATTCTCTCACCTTGCCTGGATTAACACTCCCCGCAAGCAAGGTGGTCTCGGTGAAATGAACATCCCCATCGTTGCTGATAAGACCAAGAAGGTTGCCCGTGATTACGGTGTCTTGATCGAAGATGCCGGTGTTGCCCTTCGCGGTGAGTCTGAAAAAAAATTATACCCGAATGATAGAAACTAATCGGACTTTCAATTGAATTTCATAGGTCTCTTCATCATTGACCCCAACGGCATTGTCCGCCAAATCACCATCAACGACCTCCCCGTTGGCCGCAGCGTCGATGAGGTTCTCCGTCTCGTCGAAGCTTTCCAATTCACTGACAAATATGGCGAAGTATGCCCGGCTAACTGGCAAAAAGGAAGCGCCACTATCAAGCCTGATGTTCAAAAGTCCAAGGAATACTTTGAAAAGGCCAACTAGATTTGTACTGAAAAGTTGTAGGGACCAGTTTGTCTTTCCAACTACAATTTCCCCTGCGTTTGTACCATACAGTTTAAAAACAAAAAAATAACCTTGGTTTCCTGCTTTGTAAATGCATTTTTGGTACCTTGAGCCTTTTTTCGCACGTGGAGCCTGTCAAAATCGTGTGTTCTGGGACGTTCTGGGATTAGGGATTGAAGCATATTCTCACGCTGAAATCCAACGTCGGGTATTTCATGTTACGCGGACCAAATCGGAAGATTGGTGCTGAAGCGCTTGCTTCTCTTTCTTTGACCACCAAACTCTTCTATTTTTCTGCCAGCTAATTCGCAAATTGAGTATGGCCTCAAAACACCCTCGCAACTACCATCGGCTGCCTGTGGGTCGTGAGAAATATCGCTTTCATCAAGCATAAAAGGTGATACACTCTTTTACAAGCGAGGAAGGTTATATGCAGTTGGGAAGCTTTTTTACTGTTTTCACATCTGCGTTTTGTTGAGTCTTTCTTTCAGAACAACAATGGACTTCATGCAAGAGCATCCACATATTACCCCGCAACGTTCTTGCAACAGTTGTGGTCGAACAGACCATTTGAGACGCTCGAGTCGTTTGTGTCCGCACAACCCACGTTTCAATAGATCGACAGAGCGAGAACAAAATGAGCAACAAACAAGGTTTAGCCCATCATTGAATACTTTTCTGATAATGTAGTCTTCATTAGTTTGGAAATATTTACCTCATGATATTGATATCATCGAATTGATTGATAGCTCTCGTCGTCGAAACTACGATGAAATGGAAATTGTAAACATAGCAGGCGCTGTTGCTATGTAGGTTATTTCGAATGATTTCATGCGTATCGCTCGACAACCAAACTTCGCTGAGCATATGGTTTCCGGTAGAGATGTTGTCGAGCACAGACATACATTGCCTCAGACAAGAGGGAATTGCCCTTTTTGTGATGCCAAAATGTGGTTATTCGAGAGAGTATCAGGATCAAGGCAGGATCCAGCGTTTTAACCTTTGTTGCAAAAATGGAAACATCGACCTTCCACTACCACAGCCACCAATTGAACCTCTTCAGCAGCGTTGGAAAGAAAACAACGCTGCTGCGCGCGAGTTCCGTCAAAACGTCGGTGCTTACAACAATGACTTTGCATTTTCGTCCCTCGGTGTCACGCTGGATGAAACCGTTGCCAATGCTATCCATGGCGCCTGCAGTTTCAGAATTTCAGGAAGAGTATCGCATCGTATCGGTCCTATGCTTCCAGAAAATGGACAGACACCGGGGTTCGCACAAACATATATATACGCTCCAGAAGAACAGATCAATCATTGCCAAAACTACTATGATCATTTAGATATAGGGGTTGTGACAGAATTACAGCGGATGCTTCTGGACAGTGGATTCACAATCAACAAAAATGGCGCAGTGACTCAAGAAACCGCCGGCCAAGAGTATTTTCGTGTCTTTAACATGGCAAAGATAGGCTACAAAACAGTTGAAAGCTTAGAGACTGACAAGAGTCTTTTCTGGTAAGCTTAATCTATGTATTAGTAAATAACGCACTCGGCTCAGGTTTATCTGTATCAATACAGGAATCAAATTATCACTGACGGCTATGATTTGGGCCTTGTCTTCAAGAAACCAGAGAAAGAGTATCAGCCACAAGATCCTGCTGATGATGAAATTGCCATTGATGATCCAATGATTGTTGTATTGTCAGTCGACACCTGGGGTCACAGACCTCCTAAACTCTCTGGACGGTGCTGTGGACGAACTGCACAGAATTCGACATACCTTGGCTAAAGAGCATTACCACGGCTAAAGAGTATTACCACCTCAGCGGATTTTATCGTGCTACGGACAAGAGAGATCAATATTTGCAGGAGTCCTTGGACACGAAGAAACTGATTGACGCTATTCCTTCCGCAAAGACGGCGTGTTTACAGAAGCTATCGAGTCTATCGAGTATCGGATGAAGCATCATCAAAAGATATGTGATTTGTATGACCAAAAATTTCAGGTACGTGATTTCGCCTAATCCGCTTGCATGATAGATACAACAAGCTGAAGCTCAAGTCATATATAAACAAGCAGAAGGTCATACAGAGATTGCTAAGCGATTGCTTGGTGGACGTGCCAAATTCAATGAAGGCCGTGAAACATCTCCACCGTCTACCAATATCATACCTCGCCATCAAGTGTAGCACGCCGAAAAGCCCTGCTGGGACGCCCCAACAGAGAAGGCAAGGACCATTACTGTTGCTTTTGGCAACGGGTGTTTCAATGGAGCGATGGAAGGGAAAATCACCGCACTCACTAAATATCTGGTTCCTCAGCTGAAGAGATACCCGCACCAAAAAAAGGTAATGCAAACATCGGAGCCAAATATTAAGCTGATGAGACTAAAGATATTCGCAGGCATCGACGTTCATATTTAAAGTTGATGAATATCTCACATCACAAGTCTGCCCGAAGTGCCTTATTCGCAGTGTCAAAAATGTACAAGACGAGGCCAAATCAAAACTCCACGCTATAATACTCAAGTGCTAAACTAGTAGCACGGTTTGGGATCGGGACGTCTTGGAATCTTTGAACATCCGCTTTGTATTCATCCACATGGCGAAAACCAAAAATGCGAAGCCGCCAATATTCAGTAGAAAAAATGAATATGAATCCAGATAGATACAAATCCAGTAACCTTGTTACGCTATCAAATATAAGACAGAGTTACATATCGCAGTTATCAGCATCACGCGATTCATTGAAACTACAAGGGTTACTTTGAAAAGGTCTATTAAATCTACATAACGGAATGGTTATCCGACCCGCCAATGCTTTTCTCCTTACGCCTTTATATTATTTACATTTGAAACGAAGAATGGCCCGTGACGCCTTGCTCTGTGAAAAGGTTTTGTGTCTTTCCAGTGATTGGAAACACTTATTCTTGACTCTTCTCCGCACGTGGCAGCCTGACAAAACTTTGTGATCCGCAGTGGGTGCTGAAACATGTTGTCACTCGTCATATCTTAACACGAATGTCCAGTTCTTCTCTCATCATTACTTCTTTGCCAAAACTACAAGTAACCTCCCCGAATTAAAACTCTAAAAATACTTCATTGAGTAGATATGATAGAATATTTGTTTGGAAGAGTAAATTGGTTCCTTTCTTGCAAAGTGAACTGCAGCGAAGACAATTACTGGCGCTTACGCACCTTAGTCCAGTGAGCAATTTCGTACTCTGTCACAACTGTCACAATGTTTTGGATAGTTGACACGCAGTGACAAACATGAATAATGTGTTCAAATGGCGTAAAGAAGGCTATTTTTCCGTGTGCAAACATGGAAGAGATGTAAAATCGATCGCTAAGGAAATACTTATTTTTAAAACGCTAGTGCAGGAGTGCACACTTTGGCAGAGTCTTATTCCTTTGTGATGAATGAGATTAGTCTCATCACTCGGTTGAAAATGTTTGAGATTGCAGATCAAGAGAGGTCATACACAGCGGAAACAAGGAGCACATGTAAGGGATAACAAGACTCTAAGGTTGGTGGGGTTAGCAGTTGAAATATAGCGTTTCATCGTCCGGGCGCGCACGCACGCGATATGGAAGTTGTTGTTTGGCTTTTTGCCCCTTGGTCAGCTGAAAAAAGATGATGAACGATTTCATGAAAAGGGCCTCGGACTTGTTGTTTCAAAAGAATGTTCCAAAGAAGAAACGATATCGCATTTCGCATTCCCCCAGATGATCCATTTTCCCTCTTTTTCTTTCTTTTCCTGTTCTCCTTTTACATCCTCGCTAGCCGCGCAAAATGAAAATCATCCCCATACAAGTGCTGGAAGATAATTATTCTTACATTCTAATTGACGAGAAGACAAAAGAAGCTGCCGTCGTGGATTGCGTAGATCCTATCAAGATCCTCAATGTTGTCAGTCAGACGGGCGCCAAATTGACAAGGTAACGAAAAAATCAGAGAAAGAGAGGGAGAATATATATGTGGAGAGAAAAAAATGTAGAAAAAGAACGGCGGGGGTGCCTAGCTGTGGAGAACAAGGATGAATTTTGCAAGACCGCTTAATTGACACTTGGTTTTTGTAGTGTTTTTGTCACGCATCACCATTGGGATCATGCAGGCGGCAACATCGAACTCGTAGGTAAATAATTTCCTCGGAAAAACGGGTCTATTAGAGTTTCTATCCCTTTTGGCTACACCCGTGGTTTGGGATAAAGGACTAGCGTAACACAAAGGTTAACTTTTTGATTCCCAGCAAAAAAACCAGGTTTGGCTCTCTACGGCGCAGACGCAAGGATTCCGGAAATCAATTATGTCTGCAAAGACAATGAAGAGTTCAAGCTTGGCACGCTCGAGGTTACACCACTCCACACGCCATGCCACACAAAAGGACATGTTTGTTACTACGTAGTCGACCCATCCACCAATGAAAGAGCCGTATTCACTGGCGAGTGAGTTTCCAGCGCTGCCTTTTGAACAAATACATCGCCAAAAATTCTCATCATTATCATACCATTTTGCATAATAGCACTTTATTCATAGCAGGAGTCGGCAAGTTTTTCGAGGGTGATGCTCGCGACATGTATCAGATTCTTTTCCATGTCTTGCTAAAACTCCCTGATGACACCTGGATATACTGTGGCCACGAATACACAAAGACGAATCTCAAGGTTCTATATCGAATCATTCCTGTTGCGAATTGTATTTAGTGACTAAACTTTATTATACTTAGTTTGCTATGTCTATAGAACCACAGAACGAAGCAGTGCTAACAAAATGGTCATGGTGCCAGGACAAAGTTATTACTGTACCATCTACAATAGCTCAAGAAAAATTGTACAATCCCTTTTTGCGCGTAAATGAACAATCAATACAGCTCATCACTGGCAAGAGCGATCCAGTAGAAGCGCTGGCGGTCTTGCGAGAGCTGAAAGACAAATTTGTATAATAAACATGCATGCTGGAAACAACAAGACATTTTGCAGCGACCGCGCCCCTGTTCGGTGTCGTCTATTGATGGATCATGCAAAAAAATACTTACGAGTGCAGTAGAATTTTTTTAAAGCACTTGACGACCCATTAGCACTAAGATCGTCTTGCTTTAGACTGTTGATCGCACATTTCTATGCAGCAGAGGCGTTTGCGAGGAGCAACCTTAGTATGCATACAGGCTCTTTTCTGTCCGCGTTTGTCGACAGCTTCTCTGAAACCTTATAACTAAGCAATCCCTTCGTTTTCTGTCAGCATATATAAGTGCTCATTGTCAATTTTGGGGAACAAACAGTCTCAATCAAGAGCGTAAAGTTAACGAACCGCAGCTATTATGCAGAATGAGTATGCACAGATATCTTGCTTATTCCTGCATACGTAAAGCAGCGACATAATTCCTGCTTGGCAAATCAGAAATAGTAAAACGCTATAGCGCCTGTGGTTTAGTTCTTTCAATTCGAACTGGTCGTTAAAGTGCGTTTATTTGTGGATGCGACGAATGAAAGAATTTAGGAGTCCTTGTCACTTTTTTTTTCTACATCTGCACCGTCGATCCTTTTTCCGCGCCTAATCTGTCACTCTGAGCTGGGCACGTGCTCTTCTCCTGTCCCTGTACTTTTTTCTGTGGATCTTCATCAATTACAACATTGGTTAGCTTGCGTTTTACTCTCCAACATACAGTTCCTTCTCCTTTTTAGTAGACCCTATCCTCCTCCCCCCAAATAGCTGAACCCCCATTGCAAATCGGAATGGATATGAAAATCTCGACAAGGATGCAAGTAAGATATATCAAGTGGCATCGATCAACACATACATTGTCCCTTTTCCTTCCTTTCTGTATCTTCGTCTTTCCATGGATAACACAAAAGAAAGCTGCCGCAGTGCGTCTTCTTGGCACAATCGATGGGAACAAATGAAGCCCGTCATTCCTCCCTTGTTGCAATCTTATTTTATTCAATTTTTCACGGGAATAAACGATGGTAACTTGGTAAGCAAGCAGTACAGATTACCAAAGACTAGAAACAAACATCGGAAGAACCCGGTCTCTGATCTTTTTACAATATTCCTTTCTTCATGTCTCAGGGAATAATACTGCCTAGCATCAAAGATCAATACAATCTCTCGCAGTCTGTCGTCTCGATTGTATTTTTATGTTACGCTTCCGGCTACGCTGTAGGTAAGTATCATGTTGGAACAGTTGGAACAGCTCAGTGTACTATTTTTAATAATGGGAACTAACTGATCGCTACGTTTTCTTTTCTGCGACATAACATCAGCTGCCTTATCAAACGGATTTCTGATAAAATGGCTGACACAGGCAAAGACAGCCATGTTAGGCTCCTTGTCCCTAGTTGTTGGCTTCCTTCTCCTCACTTTCGCACTGCCATTCTCAGCATCCTGCGTCTTCTACGTCTTTGTGGGCTTTGGAGTGGCGCTCACTCAATCTGGCGCCAATGTATTTGTAGGCGAGCTGCCAAATGCGACGATGATGCTCAACTTTTTGCATGGTATGTAAATCTCGTCGATTTCGTACAGAAATTTTTGTACAACTCAACATGGGTTATATATCAAAATCGTGTTCGCAGCATCGTACGGACTGGGTGCACTAGTGGGACCCTTTATAGCTTCCTCCATGCTATCTAGGGGCCCATGGAACTATACCTACGTTGTACTCTGCTCCATGGCAACTGTAAACTTAATCACTATACTTTTCACCTTTCGGAACTTGCGGATTGCTGAAGAACGGGAGTCTCAAGACGTGTCCGAACAACTTAGCAACCTTGAAAAAGGTTTATCTGGCAACCGATCATCTTTTTCTTTATCGTCACCATCACCTTCACATTGTTCGCATACAGGCACAAGCATAGATAGTAGCACTCTGGTAGGATCACACTCAACTATTCATCAGCAACGGCATCAGCAACAACAAGAGCAAAAAGAACAACAACAACAACAACAACAACAACAACAGAGCAAGCAGTCCAAAAATTGTCTTGCTGAAAGTATCCGATACCGCATCACATATGCCGGTGCTATTTATCTTCTGTTTTACGTCGGCATCGAGGTCAGCATTGGTGACTGGGCATACACTTTTCTCATCAACGTAAGGAGCAGCAACAAGAATGCCATGGCTCACATCATGTCTGGATATTGGGCCGGTCTGTGCGCAGGTCGCATAGCGCTAGGATACGTGACACTCCGTCTGGGTGAGAAACGCATGGTTTACATTTACATAGGCGTGCTTATAAGCATGCTAACTGCTTTTTGGCTGATACCGATCGTTGCTGTGGATGCTACAGGTAATCTAGCTTCTCATTATCTGCTATTTTTGAAGCCGAGGTTTCTAAAACTTTTGGATCAGCCCTCGTTATCTCTGGGATTGCGCTTGGCCCACTGTTTCCAACCATTCTGTCAGTAGCTCGACAGTGTGTGCCTTGCTATCTGTATGCCACAACAGTTGGGTTTCTCTGTGCTGTAAGGACATGCAAACAAACAGGCTTAACTTTCAAAACCGAGGTTGACCTACGGATAACAGATGGGTAGCGGTGGAGCAGCCTTGTTTCCCTACGTAACAGGCGTGCTTATTGGCGAAGTTGGTGTCAAGGCCATGCCACCTCTAGCAACAGCAATGGCTTGCACCATTTTCATGGGCTGGATGTTTATACCTAACCCAGTTCCACGAGAACAACGTCTGTCTCACCGGTTGCTGAAACGGCTGGAAGAGTGTTTTGTATGCAAAAAGGCAAGGAAGACTTGCCCTTAGGAAGAGCATCGGACAAAAACAATCCTGCAGCAAAGGTGATGTAAATAGTACATAGCATATTATTAGCGGACTATACATTAAATCAATCAAAATCCTTCCACGTATGCATTTGTACGCATCGACAAAGTCTGGACATAAACATTTTCAACATGCAAAATTTATTGACAACTCATCAATTGCGTTTATGGATATATGGCTCTAAGTAGATATCTAATGGCTATCTAACTTTTGTTGGGGCTTACTTTTGCCGTGGCCAAAACCAAAAGGAGTGTTAATATCCTCCGGGTCCAATCTGGTTATGAAAAAGTTATCAATGATGAGTTTCGCTTCAGGATATGAACGCGTATCCTTATAGCTACTTACTCTCTAAATTCATAGTGACCTTCACCGTCAAATCGCAATAAGAATTCGTGGTGACGTACAAGAGACGTTCTGCATTGCGTCTTAGCAAAGATATAACTTGTGGTGGACGAAGCAAGCCATACCTGTGTGATACTGTAAAGAGAGTAATGCCGACCTTGCGAGCATATTCATACATGATAGCTTCGATGTCGACGCTCACTGCGCTGGTGCATTCGTCCAAGATTGCCTACGGATAGGGAACCTGTCAGAGTCTGCAATGCCCGATCTCGAGTTATCAAAACTTACAAACTGCGGCTTATGATAGAACAATCTAGCCATGGCAACACGCTGCTTCTCACCGCCAGATAGAACATCGGCCCAGTCTTGAACAGCATCCCAGCCTCCTTCACGTTCTACCAGGTATCCCAAATGTACAACATCCAACAACTTCATCAATTCGTCATCGCTGTAGCCGCGTTCTCGTGCCTGCACAGCCGTATCGGGGTAAATGACCTGGTCTCTAAATGTTCCCAGCGCAAGGTAGGGTTTCTGAGGAACATAGAATAGCTTGGATGCAGCGGGCTTCGTCACGGTACCGCCTGCATATGCCTTAGTAAAGACGCCTCTATTGTACATTCAATCAATCCACATTTACTCACCAAACAATGGCCAAAGATCGCCGAGGATACGGAATAAGGAACTCTTGCCGCATCCATTGGGACCAGAAATCAAGCAGTTCATTCCGGTGCTGACTTTGAAGGAAAGATCTTTCAACTGTGCAAGGCCGTCAGTATAAACCAATACATCATCGTGACAAAAAAGAAAATAATTACCAGTATATCATTGTTAGGTGTGACGATGGGCACCTTGTCAAAGACGATAACACCATCGCGAATAATAACCTTGCCTTTCATTTCATTTGAATTGACAACTGACAGAAGGATACCCTCAATGAAATATTCACAACTATGTCAGATGGTTGTAGTATCTTACCCATATTTTGTGTTGCCTCACTGCCATCATTGGATACCATGGTGCGACTGAATTTGCCTTCACGGATATCACGAAGAACCTCGAACAGATCAGCAACGCGGGATGTATAACCTGCGAAACGAGTAAGGTCTCTGCCAGTAAGGATCAAGCGACCAACGGCTTGCGACAAGTTGATGAGGTAGCTTGCTGTGATACGTCGTGAAAAAATGAATAACATGCTTATAGTAGTTTCAAACATTTCTCGAGGATACATACAGTTTCGAGAATAGTCCTCCATCAACTTTGTAGGATCGTCTACCGCAGCGCCCATATGGCTGGTAGCGTATCGAGGATCGAAAACAGGTCGAGCAAGCAAACTATAATACCGCATGTAAATGGCTACAAGATTCACATAGCATACAATGTATGAAGACGTACTAGTAGGCAGTCATGGTTGCACAGTACTTGACAAGAACAGAGTCAAAAATGCCGTTTAAAAATCGCAAGGTGTATACTCTGCGAACATGGTTGACGATCTAATAGGAAAATTGGATAAGTATTTTTTGGATATGTATACGTCGGATATCACACGGACCTTTTGGAAAGTGTTGTTGACTACTTCCTTCTCTCGTTCACCGCCACCATAGAACGCGATTTCCTCAGAATGAGTAATGATGCGAGACTAAGTTGCAACGTTAGAGGTCACGATCAAATATTCAGCTGTCAGCATTAATCTTACATGAGTAAATCTGAAATCGCCTTCTAGTTTCTGCTCAGCAGCAGTATCTAATGAGAAGAATAATATAGTTAATGATGACAGTTCTGGAATAATAAGATCGCCGTAAAGCGCATACATCGTCCAAATGGTGGCGAAAAGGCACGGAGAATGACACCAGACAAGATAAAGTATGCAATCATAAAGAATGGTGCCTCGTTACCGCTATATCAATTCCATCAGTTTCTGGCCACCGTACTCTTGTTTCCACTTGATCTTACATAGCCTCTCCCAACTTATAAGCGAACAAAAAGATATCGACGACGGGTTTGGCAATATCAGAGTACAAGTGGGACAAGTTTTCAGAGAATTTGTCAATATCTTGGGTCAAAAGTTGATCCGCGTTCTGCAACCGGTTATCGAGGTTCGAAACCTTGTAAAAGGTGATACCGTCGAGATATTGGTTGTGTGCAAACTTTGTCAGACGCTCGCGGAAGCTTAAAGCCAAAGCGCTAATGGTCAACTTGAGCGAATTGTTTACAATACTCATTGGCCACTACAAATAAATATGTCATCTTTAGCCATTCCCTTGACAGTGGCTGATTTCTTCATACCATCATGATGCCAAACTCAAAAATGGCTCTAGCAATAAAAGCTTCACGGTTTCTTGAAACGATTGCCTTGACAACCGATCTATCAGCTGCATTGTCAGTGACATTCCCGCGTTTCATGCATTGAAAAAGGTCTGTAGTTTACCCATTGAAGGCAGAGAACCTAAAAGAAAGAAGCGCCAATGCTTAGATTCTTCTTACAGTGTGATACTCGTGGATATGTATGTTCCTTCTTACCAAATATCTAACCAGGTGCGAGCGATAAGTACAGTCGCCAGTGCAGCTAAAAGTCCAGCTTCTTTGCTGAATGGTCCTATACGATCGATCAGCTTTGTTTAACAATCACAGCTGGAATGTATATGCTTTATACTTGCAGCAAACATACCTGGAATACAAATTGGCAGAAGTTTGCGCATCTGTTTGAAGAATTGCGCATTGACGCCCACTTTCTGTCGAGCCTTGCGCTTGCTATCAGGTCGCTTTTTGCCGCTGTTGCCACTTGCAGACGCCGCAGAACTGTATTGCTGCTGAAAGTGCTGTTTTGCGCGGTACAAAGCATATATTAATGCAATGACAAGCGCGCCAAGAGAGCGCTTCTTTGTAAGCGTCGACACGACGTTCGCCATAAGAGAAGAAAAACTGTTTATGTAATATTGCGGGGTCAAAAGCGCTCAAAGAAGCTCCGTGTTAATAATCACGTGCATTGCGATTGGAGCCGGTTGATGTATTTGAACCATTCGTGCAGTATAAATTGCACAGTATCGGAGCAATCGCTGCAGCCTTGCGACCGACCCCAACGAGGGGAGTCGAATGCAAGGTGGCAGCAGGCACGCCCGAAATCTTCCTCTTCCGCTGTCGACAAGGTAATAGACGCATACATCCATCCGTCGACTCATCCATCCGTCCATCCATGATTCTTACCGTGACAACAACAGATGCAGATCTTTGTCAAGACTCTCACTGGCAAGACCATCACTCTCGAGGTCGAAAGGTAACAAATATACGACGATACGACGATTACCATCGCAGCATTGAACTTATACACGTGCAACTCCTTCAGCTCTGACACCATCGACAACGTCAAGCAAAAGATTCAAGACAAGGAGGGTGAGTTATTGCCTGTAGGAATGCGACGGTCAAAACGGAACACGGGAATTGACGAAACGTTGGATTTGGCATAAAGGTATTCCTCCGGACCAGCAACGCTTGATCTTCGCTGGCAAGCAGCTCGAGGATGGTCGCACCTTGTCCGACTACAACATCCAAAAGGAGTCCACTCTCCATCTCGTCTTGCGTCTCCGTGGTGGTATCATTGAACCTTCCTTGAAGGCTCTTGCCTCCAAGTACAACTGCGAAAAGAACATTTGCCGCAAGTGCTATGCTCGTCTTCCTCCTCGTGCCACCAACTGCCGTAAGAGAAAGTGCGGTCACTCCAACCAACTTCGCCCCAAGAAGAAGGTGAGTAATTGATTATTGCTGTTAATATCCAATATATACATTCCTGGATGTGTGATCTCACCGATTTTGCCTTTTATAGCTCAAATAAACATATTGTTGTACATTACTTGTCGACAATAAAGGTTCACCGCATTTCGTCTTTCGACACGCAAGAAACATTCATGGACTGTATTAAATCTAAGGGGAGGGGCAAGAAAATCGCGTCTCTTTTTAATCATGAGGGGGAGAAAGGGTAATATTACTAAGATGTGCAGGAGGGCTTGGGAGAGAGTGAGTGTGAGAGTGAAAGAGAGAGAGAGACAAAAGACATCACGTCCACGCAAATGAGTCCAGAGAGCAGAAAGAAAAAAGTTGTATTGGATGAAAACGTATGCGCAAGAATTTACAAATCGTCGTCTTCCTCGGGAAGGGGTTGGGCGGCAGCCTCTTCCATCTCATGACGGTACTGCTGCATCAATTGGTTGTCGACCTGGACTTCAGGAGGAGCCAAGGCAGGAGCGGCAACGAATTCCAAATTGGGGTTACTAACAAAGAAAAGATGCTTGTTAACAGATGATATAATGAATACCGTAATCAGCATGCATACCCAATCAACTTGCGAGCCAACCACAAGAAGGGCTTTTCGAAGTTGTAGTTAGACTTTGCAGAGATGTCGTAATATTGCAAGTTCTTCTTTCTGTGGAAAGTGATGGTCTTGGCCTTGACTTTACGTTCCTACATGGCGGCAACCATGCATCAGCAAAAACGGATTAAAATTCCTATCACCGACGTTATACAAACCTTAATGTCGACCTTGTTACCGCAGAGGACGATTGGAATGTTCTCGCAGACGCGGACAAGATCACGATGCCAGTTGGGAACGTTCTTGTAGGTGATTCTGGAAGTTACATCGAACATAATAATGGCACATTGACCTTGGATGCTGTGTATTACTGTTAATAAACTCGTTGCTTGGACCTGCATCACTTTTTTTGATTCTACTTACTAGTAACCATCACGGAGACCACCGAACTTTTCTTGACCGGCGGTGTCCCAGGTGTTGAAGACGATGGGACCAAAGTTGGTGTGGAAAGTCAGAGGGTGGACTTCGACACCCAAGGTGGCTATCAAACAATCATCAGCATACATTCGCATAATCATCATGAATCCTTTTCAATTAAGCAAACTTACCAACATATTTCTTTTCGAATTCACCGGTCAAGTGACGCTTAACGAAGGTGGTCTTGCCGGTACCGCCATCACCGACTATCGCACAAATTGCGCATATTAGCACTCATCTCAACCATCAACGTCAAAATCAACGTACCCAAAACAAGCTTGAAGGTGGGTTGCTGCTGTTGTTGCTGCTCAGCCATTACTAAATCAGCGATGCGTAATCGTTAGCGTGGAATGTCCATGTAGGTTGTTGACACGCCTGAGATCGATGCACGACGTATGGGTTCGATTTGACATTGTCGACATCCATTCAAGCGTCCTTTCCCAAATAACTAGCGTATCGCATTACCTATTAAGACGGATGGATGTGATGTGGTATGAGGTGGTGGATGGAATGGGCTTGGCCTTCGCGAAACTGTCGTCTCTGGAGCCCAATCGCAATGCGGAGATTAAAATGACGTAAGGTGTGCACCCCGTCGCATTCACAGTTTCTGCGGATCCGATCGCTTCCGTATCGCCGAGGGGACCTAGTGAAAACCTAGAAAAATATTATTGTTCTAGATAACGTTGCAAATACTATATACAGAAGGATATATGGAGATATTTAACGCTTATTATCGATTTTAATGAGCAACGCTTATACTTCTTATACTGCTAGCTCGAGGGGATGCAATAGATGAAGAAGTTGCTGTTGCTGCAGGGCCTCGTCGCTGTGATTTCATACGATTTACAAACGCGTTTCCTCCTGCAGCCTGTTCGCGGCACAGCGGACAACCAATATCACGCGTGGATCTCAGCAGCGCGGCATGGTTGATTTTACTTGCTACGCTGCCTGGATGGATTGTGGTTGTAGTAGTCGTTGCTGCAGACGCCGAGTCTGAAGTGTCCTTTTCCAGCAGGCATTTTTCGTGATATGCATGCCTGCAAAAGAATAGGATAGTATTTGGGAAATCGTCCATGCCGCTGTCGTCGAAGACCATTTCCTCACAGATGCTGCAAACCATATCCTCTGTGTTTCGTTCGACTCATATGAGCATAATTGGAGATATGTGATCATCTTGTATGCACGCTTACGGTCACAATTGATGCCTCGCTTCTGGTTCCTGTACATCCGATCCGCGAGAAAAACGCTGTCGCTAACAAGAATCTTTTCACAACCTTCATGTAAAGACATCTGTAACGTTCAATGTTATATAGCTGTCGATTATACAAAATTGGAATAGCATCTACCTGGAGGTTGTAGTCTTGTAATATTTTGAGAAGCGCATCTTTCAGGCCAGGGATTTCTAGTCCATCAGGTATGCTCTTGATCAATCGTAACGGTTCAATATCTGTGCCGACATTCTCAAGCAATCCACGAATGAATTCTAAAGCACTAATGAGTAAATCAAGATAATATTTGTTTCCAAATATGTGCTTACTGGGTTTGTCCATTGAGTATCTTAGCAAATCTTCCCAGAGGTCGTCGTCTTTTTGCTCTTTGGCAAAGTCAATGGCCTAAATACAGGATGCGCTTGGCTCAGACAGTGGTAAAGATTCCAGGAATTTATGGATTCTTACCCTTTGAACATCATCTAGGCGCTCTATAATCAGCATGAGAGCTTTCTTATTGTCACCCATTCGGCCCAGAATATAGACCATTTCAGGCACTAGATCCTTCTTTTCACAAACTTTGTATGCCTAGAGCTTACGTAAATAAAGGTAGATATACACATTCAAAAAAAGGACTTGCCTTTTCCAATGAAACATAATTGCTTGCGCGCAAAAAGTCCAATAACTTTTCGTAATCATAGTCAGCGTAAAGCTCGACCTAGCAGATCCATTTAGAAAAATGGGCTATCCGATAGAGTCTTTGCAACAAGCAGCAATACCTGCAAATCATGAAATTCGTATCCAATATGTCTATCTCGCTCAAACAATGCATCGAGATATGTGTGCAAAAATTTCGGGTGAGACTTTAGTTGTCGCACAACTTTGTTGGGCTAAAGATTCACGTTAACGATACTGCAAATCATGCACTCTACAGCCGGTAAGAGTACTTGCGGGTATAGCTTCAGTGTTCTTGACCAGCATCTGCACCGCTGGCATTTGTATCAAGCGTTTCGCAGTTTCAGGATTCTCTTTGACTTGCTTTTCCAGTAGATACTGGTCAAATTCCATTAACAAAACAGCCTTGTCCTTGACTGCATCAAACATATTGTATTCCTGTATAAGCTCGAACGCATTCGGCCGTCGTAGACGCAAATTATACTCGATGGCTCTGTCAGGCTGGTTATTATATGTATACCTGAAGGAAATGACAGTCAGTCTGCTTAGACGCTAAAACGCTATAAACAATATCACATTTCGCTTACAGATCGGCCAAACATTCCAGTAGGATCTCGTTATCCTTGTCTTTGTCTAAATAATCTTCAACGGCAACGATCACATTAGACAAGCTATACAGAGAACGAGGCCACTGATGTATAGTATTTCGCAGGGCCTTGGAAACATTGACATTATTATGAAACGATTGAAGGAACAACGCAGCAGTCTTTCACTTACCAAATGGTCGCTTTTCAAGAACGATGCTAATGCAATTTCGTAAACTGTGCTGCTTAGCTGAGGTGCCTTGACTGGTATGTATGGTGCTATAGCCTACAAATGATTGGCAGCATTAATATACATATCCCAAATCAGCATTTAACGTCATCCGCTTACCTTTAATTGACCCAACTCTGTGAAACGGAAAACCCAATCTTCCCACAATATCTTGTCAGAACCCAGGATATGTGGGCACTGTTCAGCAGCTTTTTCGTAATCTTTATGTTCAACCAGCCAATTAAGATATGTTTGTCCGATTTCCCCTACATCGAAGCGACTGCCGCCATACTGTTTTTCGGCGTCCATGGCCGCATCGAATGCTTCGCCGTATTTTTCATGATCCATGAGCCATTCAATGTGATCGTTGTAGTCTCTGGGTCTAGCAGCAACAAGGTCTTTGGGACCGAGCACGTAAAACATATCCTCCTCATCCAAAAATTCTAAGACATAGTCGTTTGCTTGGTAATGTTCATAACCATGCAGCGCCAAAACATCAGCCGAGATTTCTTCATTGTCTTCATTCATGATATGTAATTCTGGCTGAAAGGCTCGTCGCCGTCTTTGCATTGCTGGGTCTTGGGTATTTTCGTCCACATCGGCTGTATCATCTTCAAGGATGTATGCTAGCAGCAACAGAGTATTGTTGAATGGAGCAATGCCGCAAACAATGTAGTCCGTTTGGAACATGGCTGTAATCTCCACATAGTGCGTTGGTTGACCTTGTACCTGGGCACTTCGAGGCTTTTCCTATTTATAACACGATTCAGCAGTGAGCTTTCCATGTTGATAAAGAAGATGATCTCTTGATAATTTCCTCACCTTGACGCGAGCAACTTTGACTGTATCCGCCCACGCGATCAATAATGTTGTATCGTCCTTCCAGCACATTCTACATTTGTATAAATCGGCTCGCGGGCTCCCTGCTGGTCTGTCGATATATGTAATTCGCAAATTTGTCTGGGTATCATACATTTTTACGCCAGTATCATTCGCCCAGGCGATAAAGTTTCCTCGCCACTGAATTGCATAAATAGGGCCTTCATTGGCATGCAAAACAATGTCCTTATTTCCAAGCCAGCCTTTCTCGTTCATGATAAGCTGCTCAGCCATGCCGCCCGATACAAACTGCCGAGCTGATTTGCGAGCGTAACCGGGATCTAGTGCGACAGCTTTTATTGGACGTCGATAATTGAAATGCTGCAGCTCTGACGAATAGAGAGCATAGATATAGACCTTTCCTGTATTTACAGATATCAACGTTAGCTGACAATCATTCTTACATGCTGTATTATATCAATCACCATCGTCTGATGCACTTGCTACATATTCTCCTGCATCGTCAATAGATATATCGTTCACAGTCGCAGAATGTTTCTGGAATGTCTTTATAATGTTGCCTTCAAAGTCCAAGACATGCACCGCGCCCCAGTGAGTACCCAGTGCCTGGCATTTCGTTGCATGATTAAATTTCGTCCTTGGATACAACGGTAAAATTATCACAACTTACCACAAACTTGTCCGAGACTCGAAGCGTCGATGCTGTGTCTTTGTCCAAAATCTCACGTAAACCGGCACCAACTCGTCGGTAACGTAGTTTAGGCTCTTCGTCCATATCCTCGTCGCTATCCTCTGCTTCCTCCTCCTCCTGCTGACCATCGTCCTCTGAATGGTACTCGTCGTCAGCACTCCGTTCGAACTCGCTAGGTGAATCGTGTAACTCTCTTCGAGATTCTTCATCGCTCTCGTTGTTCTGTACAGCTGGAGTGTCAGAGGATTCTGTCATTTCAAGGAGCTCTGGTCCAAAACGCACTTGAAACTTGCTTGCCCCTCTCGCGCAATTCATCATGCTTTGTCGATTACTCCGCACATGGATCAGCGTGACAACGATGAAGAGGAGCCGTATGTACAATATCTTCCTTTCCTTTCTCCTTGTATTTTACTTATCTACTTGGAAAAATTGTCTGCAGCTTCCGTTATGCAGTATAATGATAATGTACGTAGGAGAAGTACTTTCTAAAACATGGAAATAAGAGCAAGATAGTATGTGATACGAACAGTAGCAATGCAAGGTTTGGATCAGAAAGCAGGATACCAAAGCTACAAGCTGCTATCCATGGTAACAATTTCATCGCGACTGAAAGTACAAAGCAACCTTCACCTTTAAACAATTGATGCTGACATCCACACTGCGCGCGTCTTTTCTTCCGCCGATCTGAAGGCATGGTTCAGAGCATCAATATATCTGGGATTGTAAACGCGCTCAGGGTGCTATGGAACCCAAGCCTGGCAGTACCGCATATAATAGTCAAAGGCAAATACTTGAACAATTTTACAATGGTCATTCTGCAATGCTGATTCGATACTTAGACATTCGTGGCATTGAGTATGAAAACCTCAGGAACAAGATCGGTGTGCAAGCAATGGCGTTTGACAAGGATAACTGTCTAACAGCACCGTATGTGCCTCACATCCATCCTGAATACAAGGTCACATTATACTTTAGCTGCCTCTGCGTCTTTCCTTCCTCCTAATCGTTTTCGGTAACATAGGATGCCTGGCAACGCTGCAAAGAAACATTCGGCGATGAAAATATTGTTATAGTGTCCAACTCGGCCGGTACTAAAGACGATAAAGACTTTAAAGATAAGTTTGCTACTGTGCAGCGATCTAAGAATTTTCGCTGATTCGGCCTTGTTAAACACAAGCGGCAAAGCTTGAAGATGCATTAGGTTGGCTACGAGACCTTGATCCGCATTATCTTTAATCCTCGCTAAAATTCTTGTATCCTGGTTAGGTGTCAAAGTGCTGCGGCACACTGAAAAGAAGCCATCAGGTGGCGACGCGCTGTTGAGGCATTTTTCACCACTTCCGGCAAGGAAGATTGCGGTTGTTGGCGATCGTGTATTGACGGATGTACTGTTTGGGAACTTGAATGGCAACTTGACAATTTGGACAAAGAATATCGTGACTGAGAAAGGCGATAATAAGGCAGCACTTGTGGTAAGTTTCGAGAGAAGAAAATGAACTATTCTTGTAAACTTATATATTTGTCCTTCATATATCAAGATACGTCGCATGGAGCATGTACTCATTGCGTTACTGCAAAGATTTCATGTATCTCCTCCATCACATACATCATTTCAGGGTGATAGCGATAGCAATCAATAAAAAGATGATATTTGAATGGAGTATATGGAAAATGTGTATATTTGAGTCTTCTAAATGTAAAGAAGACCATAATCGATTTCGATGGTCTCCGGAGATTCCTGTTAAACTTTTCGGTTAGCAGTATCTATTGGATTACTATATGCATAAATTCATACGAGTTCCAGATGATGTATTAAATTACAAAGGTTTAAGGAGAAGAGGCATATTGGGAGCTGGTCGAAGCGTAATCGTCTGTCTCTTCTTCGGCGTAAAACCAGGCTTTTCGAAAAATTGAAACTTGGTGATCAAGATAGCAAGTAGTATCTTCATCTCAATCATCGCAAAGCGATTGCCGATGCACTGACGGTTGCCTGCCAAAAATGGAGCATACTCGTATGGACTGACTCTTGACGCAGTTTCTTCGTCCCATCTTGATGGTCTACAACGCGTGAGATGGTTGTTAGCATCAATGAATGGACTATACTCTATTTATTTCTTTCTTTTTCCCCACTTATGTTACTTACCGGAATTCCTCGGCATCCTCTCCCCAAATAGCCTTCGAATGGAGGTTTGAAATGAGCGATAGGAAAATAGGCGTACCTTTAGGAACAAAATATCCGCCAAGGACGCCATCCTTTGTACTGATTCGGTTGGTGACTGGAACAGGTGGCAATACGCGCATTGTCTCTCTGCAGACATTGTCGAGTAGTTTGATACTGTTGATTGCATCATAGGTGGGTATGTTGGCAGTTGAGATATTTGAATGGTCCAAAGGATCTTTGGTAAAAATATCATGGCTGACGTCTAAATTTTCAAAAAGCGGTTTAACTTCGTCTCGGAGAGCGTCCTGGATGTCTTGATGCTGGGCTAATAACCATAGACACCAAGACAATGAAGTACTGGTAGTTTCGTGTCTAGAGTCGTAACATTACTTAGAATGTCAGCCATAAAATATACGCTGCATTTAAATAAGTACCCGGCTGCTAGGAACGTCAAGCATTGATTCTGGAGATCCTTGACGGAAGGACTCATGCCTTGCTCCTCCGACGATTTAATCATGAGACCTAAAACACTGTTGTGTTTCATTTGCTTGGCATTATCCATGCCACGAAGAACGACGGCTTCACTTTCTTCATCTAGCCAACGGATAGCCTGCGCAAGCTCCAGATTTTTCTTGGTTGGCACTTTCCTCAGCAACGGAAAGAAGAAAGATAGAAATTGCATTAAACCGAAACCACGATCAGGGTCGAAGATAGCAAGATAAGCGCTGCTTAGCTTGTTGCTTTTCTCAGTTCCGTCATACTTGACCGAGCTGAAGTCTTGACCAAAGCCTGCCAAGCCGATAACATCCAAAGTTGCCAGACTGAGGCCGTGAGATACGATAACTTCGGACGGTTCCTCTTTTCCCTCGATCTCTTTGTGCCATTTCTCGCACAGATGGACTGCTGGAATGGCCATTAATGGCGTGAGTTCACGGATAGTTTGAACAGAAAATGCAGGATTGAGCATCTTTCGCTGGTGTCGATGCACTTCACCCTTAAAGATCGAGGATTAAGAACTAGCGAGCTAAAGATCCCGACCAGTAAACATACCTCTGCTAACAAAAGACCCTCGCCGAGCGTGCGCTTTAAAAAGTTAACCGTTTCGGGCGTCTTGACATAGTCATAGACATGAGTTGTCAGAATCTCTTTCAAAACAGCTGGATCTGTGACGAGAACCCTCGGATTATTCCACGGGCCATGGTACAACAGTACGCCACCATACTTCTTGGTCCATCTTTTGTGGGGAACGCCTGACTAGTTGTACATGGAGACGTAAATATTCAATGAAAAGAAAAGTAAGTGACCATGACAGTCCGCTGCTATTGTACCTCGTCCCGGAAGATCTCACGCATATTACCGCCAAAGGGAATCCAACGATCAACGGGCGGGCCGGGTATTTTGCTGGTGGGATGGAAATACAAGTTATATACAATGTATCGTGCTACGCTGTATGCAACTGTAGTAGATACGCCAACTGCCAATGCAAATTGCCCGACGGATGCATTTAAGCCCATTGGTCCAAGCACATGCTGATCTAACTGTCGCTGAAGCTGTCGTTCGACGGACTGTGCAAGTTTTTGTACAAGATCGATCCGGTCCCGAATGATATCCATGCTTGGAAACAGGGATGCAGAATAAAAAGTTAAAAGAAGGAAGAAACACCAAAAACCACGGAATGAAAGCACTTTAAGACCGCGCATGTGAGGACAAGCAGGAAGTGGATTGGGGGAAGATTGATTTTCCGGTTTCCGGTTCAAGAGTATAGTGGCCCAAACATGGTAAGTGACGAATCCGCTCTTTTTCTGGTGTCAAACGCGTCTTAACTGGAAAAGAAAGCCATGGGTCTCAAGATGTGTGGATAACGATAGCCCTCTAATGCTTCCTGCCTGTCTGGCATGTGCATCATGCAGGTACATATGTACTTTGTCTGCATGATCTGGGTATCGCTTACTAATCTGCAAATCTACATTTACATCTTTTATCGCGTGGCTGTTTCATGGTGCGCAACTCACGAGGTCGCAGGTAAATTTCAATATTTAGTATTGACGCGTCAGTACACAGTTTAGACAGCTGTTTCTTGTCCTCATCCGAGTTAGTCTGTTATTTAATTACCATGAAGAACGCAAGATCTGCCACGTTTTTGTGTTAGGAGGAAGGAAGGGCATAGTCTGTGCAACCTTGGACTGATTTTTCGAGAACGTTTAAGACTACGTGGATGCTTGCATGATATGTAGCATGCATACATGTACTAGTGCATCGGCATACATAGCTGCTATCATTACTGTCGTTATTTTACGTAGACGCCACAGAAAACGGCCAGTAATAGCAATCATGTCAGTATAATTTGGGAACCAGTTCATGCCATCTATTGACTGTGTCTCTTTTCATGCAAAACAGTGTGACTATTATAATAATTGACATAGCATAGGGATGACAAAGGAAGATAAGATGACTTTCGATATGTAACGTGTCTGTGCGGGGTAGTAAAGATATTCCGCGAAGAACGATATCGAACAGCTAGTCCTCCGGCATGTCGGCAATGCCTATCATCAGATGGTCGAGACATGCACCCAGGCCATGTCAATTCAACGACAACAACAAGAATTGCATGACAAACAAATATGCGGATAATCGCCGGCAGATATATCTGGTTTTTTACCGGTCTTTTTACCGTCTCCGGTAAAAAAGCTTACACATTGCATACAAACGTTGATGTTGATGATGAATAAAAGAAAAAATTTCGCGTTTTGCTGGATGAAATGATCTAAAAATTGTCCAACAACGAAAATTTTTCGCTGCTCTGGGCAGCGGTGTTGGTTGAAAAGACATGAATAAGATTGGAAAGATAGAGAGAGAAAAAAATAATGGACCATGAGAACCGACGGATCACGAACTCCTCAATGATGACAAAAAAAAATGCCAAGGTTCCTTGCGCCTCGCATCTGTTGGTGTAGCATGCGGAAAACGTGTTGGCAGAAGGAAAGGAGAAACGTGCGTATGCACTTCCCTATTGTCCGCGTTGCGCTTTAAGAAGATCTTAGTCTAAGTGCAACGATACACAGTGATATCACTCGCGAATCTTTCCTTGTCGAAGGATGTGTAGAATCCATTTTATCCAGTTTCCTTTACCAGGTGTATCACGCCAGAAATAGATTGGCTGCTGGTCGGTGCCCGGATCTTCAGCCGAATCACCGGCCTGTTGTCCCACCAGGAACATTTTATCGACATCATCAGCGTGTCATTCACAGTAAAGCACTAGGTTGTCCTCGTTTATTGATGATGAATTACAGTCCTGAGAGGGTATTTATGCCAACGCATACGAGAAAGAAATGAACGATATGTGACTAAGAGGGTGAATGAGAGGAAGACAGGATATGTACAATATAAAAGGGAGAGGGGAGAAACGAGATGGAAAAGGGAGCGGGAGATAAACATGCGTGGTATAATTAGATGGAAAATCTTCTAACTAAAGGCTCGCCGCCCACGAGCCAAGGGTCGTCGTCGGAGTACATGAAATCTGCTGCAGCTGCCGTTTTGTCGTTCATAGCGTTCACAAGGATAGGAGATATCTGTGACTGGTAAAAGTATGTATCTCTGGCGACAATTTCAATGTGCATGAATCCACGCATTTCCTCTTTCTGGTCGCGCGATTTTCCATTATCGAGCACGACCGTGAATGGGCAAGGGAAGGCAGTATCTGTTAGCGTGAACTTTGTTCGTTCGTCGTCCGATAATGCCTCCAGTCTTGCTTGGTTCTTATAATCGAAGCGGCACATGCCCTTTGAGCCATCAAGAGAATCTTGCTCGTACCACCAGACAGGTGCTACTATGCGACGCACGTTTTGTCCAAGTATCAATGGCCGCGGCGGCAAGGGTTCAGTCTCCAACTCTGTCTTGCTGGGAGCTGGGGACATCATCATCATAGTAACCGGCCGCTGCTTGACCGTAGTAGAGACCTTTGGTTTAGGTTTTGGATGAAATTCGATCACGCAAGGACCAAGTGAAGGATGGTTCAGTTGACATGACTGGTGGTGACGGTTGTAGCTAGATTCAAGCACATATTGGCACTGGTCTTCAAAGCGTATCCAATTAGAGATCTCGTCTTCAGTTTGCAAGTTGCTTTGTAAGGAGCCTGTCAAGGAGACATTGTAATACCACACAGGCTCCAATGTTCGGAAGATGCCCCTAGTCTCGTATATGGCACCCGGAGGCGGTGTGGATGGATTTTGAGAGGATGAAGCTGTGGAGATGGATGCCATTGATGCCGCTGGGGACGGGCCGAAAGCATTTTGTTGCTTTCTGCTATGCTTGTTGTTGCCACGTTTCAGAATATTCTTCAAGGACTTCATAGCGTTAAAAAGATGATAGATGAAAACGGGACTAGCCGGTAACCATCGAGACACGACGCACGCCATTTTTATATTGCTTGCAGAGCGCGGAATTTCAACCCGAATTCTAACAACTTTTTTTGTCACGTCGGTACACTGGCAGCACCAGCCATCTCCTCGTTTTACTGCGAATATCTGTCATTGAACTCCTCTTTTTTTGTCTCTCTCTTGGCTGCGGCGTAGTTTGCTTTACTATTTCGTTTAGATCCTTCTCGGTTACACACATGCTGCGATCCAGCTACTAAATGATTTTCCGTATCCGGGTTTTCATCCATATCGCTTCTTACATAAGAAATTGCGCGTATCATATGTAGACAACAATTACGCAGTGTCATTTGCCTAGTCAGATTCGTAACTTTTTGAACGTGCTGGAGCATTTGGCTTACAATCAGGGGGCGGTAACGCGTGAATGGATAGCAATGTATCCTGGATCGTCTCATGCAGGAGCGAGTGCTGTCGATGAACAACAAAAATTTCGGCGCATTGTTCGCAAGGAAAGAAAACAACAAATAAAAATACAAAGAACCTAATTTCAGTTCCACGGCCTCGAGCGACCTGTGTGTGATATATCCTGGAACACCAGCACCGTTTCCTCTAATATCTCATAAATCCTGTCCCATGAACATTTCTTCTACCAGCCCTCCCAGAGTATATTTTATCTGCCTCCTAGATGGCGTCCGTCCAAGGTAGTTATGGATAGGAAAACCACAGCTCGAGCCCGCTTTTCCGTACCTTTGTGAGATCGTATGCAATGATACTAAATCTATTTACGTTCAGCCGCGCATGCCTCTTTTTTGTCCGATGGATCTAAGCCGTAATCTCTCGTCGAACATTGAATTGCGCAAGAAATCTCAATTCTGAACCTTGTTTTTAATATCCAGGATGCAACAGAACTTCTCATTAGTTTGAGGCGTTCTACCCTTTAAAGCCTCGAGCCTGCTGTTAATACATTTTCGATCAAGAACTATTGCTATCAGAGACGCGAGAGAATAATCGGACAACGCAATGCTGCAACGAATCGTTATGTATATGTTATGATTATTACTGTAGATTGCACCATCTTTCCCACAGGGTAGCCCCTGTCATACCCGAAAAGCTGGACGTCCCCAGAATAAGGACTAAAAGGAATAACTCTCAAATAGAATAATGACGATCCATTCTAAATGGAAAAAGTGCACTCCATTCCAATCACAGCCGGAGCTGTGCATACAAATGTGGCAAAGTAACAGTGGATCTGGCATTACTACGGTGGCGCGCGCCTCTTTAAATGTCTCTGCGCTTCTAAAGAGAAGTGCAATTGGTTCCACAATTAGCGCAAAAGACTTGGCTTACCTTGGCATTACCATCGGGTCTTGGCTTTTACCAATTGCTAGTTGCTTCTTGCCACCAGCGCAGTCTAAGAAAAGTACACGATCTGAACAGAGAAAACGCCACGTGCTGCACAAAGAGCCTTTAATGGAGAAACACAAAGAGTCTTGACTGATTTGGAAACCCGTGTGATTCTGTGGAACTTTTTTCATTTTGTTGTTGCAAATGCAGTGCTACACCAGGAATTCTCCTCCCCAACGCAAACATCCCCTTCCCAACTTGCTCCCTCTCCCCGGAACGACTATGGCCCACGAGTTATACGGCATAAAAGACGTCATGTTTTGGGTTAATAACAACAAAGACACGAGCCATAAGTAAAAGCTACGTTGCTGCAGCTGCAGACGTTTCTCATCTCGGCAGCTCGTCCTCCAGATAACTTTAAATTTATTCCGACATTGCTCCAGTTTGGACTGCTGTCGGTAAATGATACCTGCGTTATCTACTGTTTACATGCATCGAGTGCGGCAGTCCAGTGCATCTTTTCTCATGGAGTGTACGTCGTCTCAAATGTTTTAGTGCAATTGCAAAGCGCTCTGAAGCTGTTAACAATTGAGGAAATTTATCACCGAGGAAGAGAGAGTCTGCCTCGTCACACTACATAATGTGCCACAGGATGGACAAAAGCCGTCGTCAAATGCCCAAGCCATTTGTACTCCCTCAACTATATCGATATCGTCAATGTCATGCCCGATCTGACGTCGCGCGAGTAGATGAAACCTCAGCAGCTGCTAAGCAACGAGCTAACCAAAAGAACTACAAACCGAGGTTAGAACGGGCGCTTTGTCTCCCCGTTACCCCAATGCGAGCGCCCTTAAGTTTGAAACGCAAATATCCATTAATGGAAGAAATTCTTCGAACGCGTATTTCCCGTTCCAGACTACATAGCCCCGGGCTCAACGCTGAGAGACTGGTTAGATATGTATAACTGGAATGACTCAATACAAAACTTCTTTAATTGACAAGTTACTTTCAATGTTGGTACAAACATATTAATCAACGACTATAGAAAAAGGACAAAAGATGAAAAGTCAAAACTTGGAAAGATGAAAAGATTGAGGGGGGCATAGATGTAAGATATACATAGTGAGGAATAAGCTATACATATGATAATAACAATAAGGTAAACTGCAATATAGATATATACAATGAAAAACGCGAAGATAAAGAAGGAGGATCCGGGGGCATAGAAAGAATTCAAGGAATGTTTAGGGTGGCAATGTTCTCGAAAGAAGGCGTTGCTGAGCTTCTTGGGAACCTGTATTAGGAGGAGGAAAGGGTCTCTGTCAATATAACCATTCTTTGCATTTCGCAGTTACACAGATTCTTCAAAGAACTTACCATGCTCAGCGGCTAGCTGGTATAGATCCATAGCTTTTGAGTGATCAACAACGACAACGTCCCATCCATGCGCATAATATTCGGCTAGATAAAACACAGCCTCTGCATAGTCGAGTTCATCTTGCTCATCGAGTCCTTCTTCGTCCAGTAGGTCTTGATGATGCGTTACAACACGCCCGAACCATTCAAAAGCTTTAGTTCGGTCCTTCTCAACGCCTAGTCCAGAATGGAAGCACTTTGCAACATGGATAAACACTTTAGGTTCGCCACCGTCTTGTGTTGCCAACTTTAGCAAACTTGCAGCTGCTTCTGTTGGACGCGCGGGTATATCACCCCAACCATAAAGCTGATATAGAGAGACCATTGTCATCGCGGTCTTCTTTTGGTCAAAAGGAGCGTGGTCGTATGCAGCTTTGAAGAGTCCGTATGCATTGCGCATTTCTTGTCGTTGTTGGTGTAATAACCTTGCGAGTGCGAGTTCTGCGAGCCACCAGCCGCCTTGACCAGTCTTGTGCCGGTCTTGTCTCTGTCCAAGCTTTACTGCCACTTCATACCATTCTCTGGCAAGATCCAGGTTAGGTGGCACATGAATACCGTGCTCGTGGTAGATTCCAATAAATAACGTGGCAGTCTTGTCACCTTCCTGTGCAGCGCGACAAAATAGGTCGTATGCCTTTTCGAAATCTTGAAATACTACGCCTGTCTTGCCGGAATGATAGAGTTTGCCGAGTTCACGCTGGGAATCGCTTGAGCCCATCTGCGCAGAGCGTTCAAACCAGTCAATTGCTTCTGCAGCGCTTTTGTTGTTGTCATCATCCATTAGCAGTTGCGCAAGCTCAAACATGGCATCCTTGTCATCTTGTTCAGCAGCTTGTCGGAAATGATGCATTGCAGCGGTTGGGTCAGGTAAAAGGGCCATAGTCGAGGGATTTGTGCGCTCGTCACGAATGCCATACAAGTAGTACAATCCAATGTAATAATGGGCACGCGGATGGCTCCTTGATTCGCAAGCGAATTTATACCATTGCAACGCTTCCATATCCTTGTGCAGAGTTGGATCTTGGCTCGGTACTCGACCTTGGGCATGCATTTGACCAATACGGAACATGGCTTCAGCATCTTGCGTAGCTTCAGCAGACTTGAGATACCATTCGAGAGCGCGACGATCGTCCTGAGGAGTACCGAGACCCAGTTCATGGCATTGACCCAAAGAGTTGTAAGCATCAACGCAGTTATCATTCTGTGCGCATTCGACAAGTTCACGGTATCCTGCTTCGGGATCAGCTGGAAGACCTGCCAGCCCAGCAATCTGGTACCGTGCCTTCATAACTCGAGATAATAAATGTCCATGGCTTGCTGCACGTTCGTAGAACTCGAGCGCCGCTGCAAACTGCTCCTGGGCATGCCAGGATTGCGCAGCTAGAAACATTGCTTCCACATGACCCATCGCAGCTGCTTGCTGGAAACAGCGTGTAGCTAATTCTTGCTCTTCTTGCTGCTTTTGCATGATTATCTCGGCATTGTCGTGTTCATCAGAAGGAGGGGTCTCGGTGTCGTTATCGTCGATGCTCATCATGACGGTAGCGGCCAAGTCTGATTCCGGTGGTGGTGGTGCTGCTGCTATCATCGGTTTACTAGTAACCGCACCAGCTTGATGAAGTTGGCCGAGCAAGACTAAAGACTCGGCATCTCCTGATCGAACAGCTTCCGCTAAAAGCTCCATGGCATGTTCAAACTTGGTACTCTTTTGTTGGCTTTGCTCGGATTGAGTTTGGAGTAGCAGGCTGGCGAGTGCACGCATCGAAGGAGCATGGCCTAGAGCAATGGACTTGTGCCACCAAGCAATTGCAACGTCTTCGTCGCCGTTTTCTAAAGCCATCTGGCCCAGTGCCCAGCTACTTGCCGCATACTTTGCAGCTGATCGTGTGAACCAAACGACCGCTTCGCCCAGATTGATATCAACATTTAATAAACCTCGCCAGTAGGCCATGCCTATACATAAAGGATCAGTTATCCATGCCGAGATGTTATGCGGTATATGCACATTTGTTTCTTACCCATTTTGTGTTGAGCTTCAGGGTGACCTTGCTCAGCGCTTGTCTGGTAGTAGAACAGTGCCTTAGAATCATCCCTATCTACACCGAGTCCTTGTTCATAAGCCGTAGCGAGTTTGATCATCGCTTCAAGATCCTTGCAAACTTCTGCAGCTCGTTGGTACCACAAGACTGCTTGTACCAGGTCAATTTCAATGCCGTTACCGAGTCGATAACTTTCACCTATGTAAATGACCCATAATGTCAGATTTTAGATCGGCAGATATCAGGTATCCTGCAATATATATACCAAGCCAGTAAAACGACTGATCGAATGCGTCTTTTTCAGCTAAATTGCGGAGCATTTCAAACGCTTCCTGCTTTGTCATTGATCCAGTATCGATATTGACAGACTGAGAAACAGTATCATCCTGAGCATGTGGGTGCAGCACTGTGATGTAACCAAGTACATAGCGTGCGACCATAAACCGAGAGGTTTTGCCGATGCGTGTTTCTGTGAGACTCGTGTCTCTAGCTGCAATGAGATATTGCGTGAATGCGTCCTGGAACTGATTCTGGGAATGGTAGACTTGCGCCGCGGCAAAAGGTGCCCTATATAATATAAACGTAAGCATATGTATGCAGCATTTAGTCCAGTGCTGTATGTCAAATAACTTACACCGAAGCTCCGAGTTTGGCAGCAGCGTGGTACAGCTCTAGAGCTTTTGCAATGCTTGTTTCAACGGCTAGTCCATTCTGGTAATAGCTTCCTAGCAGCAAGGTCGCTCGTGCATCATTTTGGTCAGCCGCCAGTTGCAGTAACTGGAAAGCTGTCTGGTAATCTTGCGCCACTCCAAAGCCAGCATCGTAAAGCATTGCTAGCTCTCTCTGTGCTACGGCATCGCCCAAAGAAGCCGCCTTTTGATACCAATGAATCATGAGACTGCTGTATTCATGTTGATTTCGTGAGTTCAAAGCATTTTTGGGTTCGTTGCCTACGGCAGCAATGCGGCAAAGCATGGCGAGAGATGTCATGGCAGCGATAACACCCTTCTTGGCAGCTTTTTCGAAACAAATACGAGCTCGGTTCAAATCAACTGGCGTACCGGCGATGCCTTTTGCGTAATATAGACCAAGACTATACAGAGCAACTTTGTGACCCTTGCGTGCTGCTTTCTCGTACCAAGGCATAGCACCTTTTCGGTCTCGTGGGATACCTTGACCGTTGGATAACATCAATGCGACCTGTTTTTGGACAATTGGACACATGACGTGAGTTCCTACTATTTTGGTCTACTGAGAACACACGCTTTGTTTGTTACCTGGAACTCGGCATCAACGTCACCTGTTTGTGCGGCGATCATGTAATGCTTGAATGCCATCTTTAGATCACGTGGACAGACGCCATCGAGTCCTTCTTCGTAGCAGGCGGCTAGCCAGTAGTTTGCCCCACCATCCTGCTCGCCTTTAGCGAGTGATGCAAGGATATTGAATGCCTTGTAGGAATCTTTCTTGACTCCAGCCCACCCATGTAAATAATAGCGTGCAATCATAAGCAAAGCTTTGCTGGTAGCTACTTGGGACGCTTCCTCGGTCGAAACTGCTGCCTTCTGGAACCAATCGAAAGCATCGCGATATCTATCCATGCTGAACAATAGCTGTCCGAGAATGAGCTGCGCTGCGGCTTGGAAGGGGCTTGTTATGCGAGCGGCTTTTTGGTAATGCTCCATGGCCGTTTCTTGACTCGCTTGGACACCACCGCGTCCATGTTCGTAACATGATCCGACTAGACACATTGCATGTACATCGCCCTGAAGGGCAGCTCTTCGGAACCACAAGAGAGCTGTCTTTTCATCCTTTTTCCCAAAAAGGCCCTGAGCAAACATGAGACCAATGATGCGCTGAGCAGGAGCGAAGCCAGCCTTGGCTGATCGATGAAGAAAACGACCTGCTTCCTTGTAGTCTTGTTGCAAACCGAGGCTACCGAGACGGTAGTGTAATCCAACAACATATTGCGCGACTGCATCGTCGGCGGTAATGGCAGCAGTCTTGTAATAATATAGAGCCTGTTCGTGATCTGCATCTACCCCTTGGCTGTGCTCGTACATAAGACCGAGCTTCAGGAGTGCGCGCGCGTTGTTCTACAATAGAAAATTACGAGTGAGACCAAGCTTACGCCACAACTGTTACACGGCGGTTATGTACCACTTGAGCGGCGTGCTCGAGCCATCGTTTGCCTTGAGTGATATCGTTCTTGTGATCTACAAGCAGAATGCCTAGTGCTGCTTGGGCATCTGCGAATCCTTGTTGGGCGGCTGACAGCAAATATTGCTCGGCAATGTCAATATCCCGTTGGACTACAATGCCTTGTTCGTAGTATATGCCTGCGATATATTGACCATACCTAATTTGAAGAAAGTAAATATGTAAGGGTCTATACGTGAGAGAGATATTAAAATTGTCACTTTGAACTTTACTTGTTTCCATTTTGGGCGCTTTTTTGGAACCATTCTAGCGCTGTAGCTGCATCTTCGGCAATACCTTCTCCTTTGAAGATAAGTTCTCCGAGGCGGTACTGAGCGAGGCCAGCTACGTATTGAGCTTCTTTGTGTTGCACGACAAAACCGGGATCTAGCTCTGCAGCAGCCTTGAACCAGTGAGCTGCCTCGACATTGTTGGATGCATGGTAGAAATATTCAGCTAGCGGATAAAACGATTCCCAGCAGCCGAGCTCGGCCAAGTTTCTGAGTTGCGAAAACCCTTTATCGGTATCGAGAACCGTTCCCCATCCCTCCAGGAGGCACCGAGCAGACCAAACGAGGGCGCATGGATCGTTTGTTTCTTGACCCCAGAGAGTTATGGTATGAAACACTTTAGATTGGTCATCAGATGTCCTTGCAGATACGATAGCTTGTCGCAATATTCTGTGGGAATCACTGCGGCTCTCTTTGAGCTGCTGCAGGAGATCTTGGGGATCCGTAGAGCGCAAATCTTGCTCTTTTTGTTCTTCCTCCAGCTCCTGCAGCCCATATTCTTGAGTGTGAGCTATAGCTAATTTGTCTTCAACGCAGACAGATGGCCAGTCTTGGCAAAACTGCGATCGCCGGGATACAGTCGATGAAAATGCCGTAACCGTCGTAATCGTGCTGGTAAGATCCAATTGAGAAAACATACCGCCAGACCACATCATACTAGCGGTACTGCTGCTACCGGCGCTTGAGGAGAGCCGGGCATTGCTATCATTTGTTTCGCAAGAAAGGATAGAGCGTGTTCGCCGAGAAGAGGTTACTGGTTGCCACGGAGGCGAGGGTGAGCGGGATGCGTGCCTGTGTGGCCTGTGCACGAACGGTCGACTTTGCCTTGATGAGACCTTGTTGTCTTCTTCGGTGGCACTTTGGAGCACAGATGGTGATGGTGATGGTGATGGTGTTGAATTTGTTGATATCGCTGTTTCTGGTGATTGTGCTGTATCTGGCATTGCTTCGGACGGTACAACGATCGACTCACGACTAAACCGTCGCGAGAACCGTTTCAGACTCTTGATAGATCCAGGTCGGCTACCCCGACCTTTTGTCGTGGACGGTATGCTTCTTTCCGACGTCGGCCGGCTATGATGACTACCCATGCCCAACCGTTCAAATCAATCGAAAGGAGAACAGAACACTACAGGCGGGAAAAAGGGTGAAGTGGAGTATAAATACGTGTGCGCAAGGAAATAAATAAGAAAAAAGAGGATGTCGTGTATCTCTGCACTCCACAAACTCTGTCCCCCAATAACAAGAAAATAGTCTGGCAGATGAAATGCATGTCCAAAAATGGATATCGAAAAACATGGGATGGCTGTTCCTGGTGGGAAATCGACTTGTTCAGTGCAACCCGCCCCTCTGAGTTTGGCCATCCAATCATGCGATGGCGAAGCATGCGGTGAGCATCATTTCATCCATTAGACGGGATTATGCCAGAGTGGCAGCACGCAGGATGCCAACGATGAAGCGTTTCTACAGGAACGGCAAACGATGATATTTCACGCGGCCGTGCACACAAAAAGCGCACCATGTCTTGTTTGTTTGTTTTTATTGAAGGCGACGTCGCACATGGCGCCCGCAATTTTTTCCCTTTATTTGTCACTTGATGTCTTCTTTAGTAAACGGGAAACGGCGGCCTCTATATCTGCAATGCGAGCTTTGATACTGGGACGTGCAAGGCGCTCCTCCCATTCCCTCCATGTTGTTCCATCTTTGAACTTGCCCATAAGTTCCTCGGTTGTCTCTACAATGTTACCCTTGGGTGTAATTGTATTGACAGACAAAGGTTGTTCGTGGTCGCGGTCGTGCATCTTTGCATTGGTGACATTGCGAACGAAATTACACAAATTCTGCACAGCTCGTACAGATGACGGTGTTGGCAAAATGATTTGAAACACGTGTGGTTGATCGACAAATAGTTCCAGATGCACATTTGTAGGTATATATTCATCGTTCTCGATATCTTCATTGCATTGGTTGGAAGCCGTAAGTGCTAAGTAGATCGACTCGTCTCGTAATCTTTCAGCCGTGCCCGCTTGCTATAAGCAAATATGTATCAAACCCAAACGTGTCCATATTTAGTTGAATTCGATATCCGTGCATAACATGTCAACCCCGGTGTGCAACTCACCACAAGTAATTTTGGTAAACCTCGAAGGCGGTGCTTGTCAAAAACTGGGCTCACGTAGGGATGCTTTAGAACTCTGTTATCAGCATAAAATTGAACACGGTCAATATCGTCCTCACGATGTAGCGAAGAACGTGAAGATATAGCAGAAGGACGACCGAAAGGGCCAGGAGAAGCTGCTTCCTTTAGAAGCTTGGATTTTGGACGTGGCAACTTATTGTAATCGACAGCTGCAGATGGAGCGTGTTTAAATCCTACTGCCGGCAGATAATCTGTAAGTAGATTTGAAACAATTGAAGGAAGAGAATGCGTTAAATCGACCCTGCAGATTGGATGATAAGTACGCTCTTTACGGAAGCAAAAGAGTAATATCTACCATGGTGATAAGGTCATCGCACCAGCTGGTGCTTGCAATCCAGCATCGCGCAAGGCTAGTAGCAAGGCAAGCGTCAATCCGCCTCCAGCAGAGTCTCCAGCAACGACTATGTTGCTCGGGTCGATCTTGTCTGGGCCATCGATCAGATACATGTAAGCTGCTAATGCATCCTCGACCGCTGCAGGGAAGGGATGTTGGGGAGCTAGACGGTAATCTATCGAAAAGACGCGCGCATCTGACAACTTCGTACAAAATCCATTAAAAAAGAAGGAAAGCATGGTATCATCACTCGTATACTATTTTACCTTTGCGAGCTTACTCAAGAACTGTCGATACATAGTATAGGAACCGAGATAATAAGCACCACCGTGAAGATATAAGATGATCCTTTCCTTGTTTTTTGAGCCCTGTCTGCTTTCAAGCCATTCGCCCCGCAATTGAGGAACCTGGTCGCGATCGCTCCGCCAATCCCATCCTATGGCTTGCTCGTCTTCTAGACTAAACAGTTTTTCCAGCACTTCACCGGCCTTGTGACGGAATTCTTGTGGTATCCAGGCTTTTTCGCGGTTGATGCCTGAGGGTATCGGAATTCCTTTGACTGTCGTAATAGCTTGCAACTCTTCGACAGTCTTTGAGGTTGAGCGCTGTAGAAAATCGGCGACGACAGCTATAGCGAGGTCGAATGAAAGCGACCATGATTTTGCGGGCGGACCTGGAATTATCATCATCACCCATCGTGAGTTTCACTTGCGCCAGTGATGACTGCAAAAGCAGACACCCATAATACCCTTTTTGTAGTGTCGATAAATCGTCTGTGCTATCACTGGCATGGGTGGAATAAGATGCGCCCACAGTCTTGGAGGGATACCTGTTGTAGGCTTGTTGGGCGTTGGACGACTTTTACGAAGGGATATCTTGCTTTGCTCCCCTGCAGCAGCACGGCGCGCACTGGCGGTCGTAAATGATGTAGATGAAATGAGCTTATTGACCTTTTTCAGCTTGGGGCGAGCTGTCCTGACTGTTGACATGAAAAAAAGAGCGGAAAAGAAGGGGGAAGGGAAGAGCATGGTAACAGCGAATGTGAACAAAGATATTTAAAAAAATCGTGGTTCCACATGCCATCAGGGTCCGCTCAATGAAAAGAACTGAACCCCTTGTTGATGGTCAATACGGCCCACATCCCAGAGCGGGTATCGACTTCGTATTTTCTCAAACGCAAAGTTCAGTAATATTCAAGATGAATCGAGCAGTCCAAGATTTCTTCGTTCAATTTCCTTATTCAATTTGCTTTCCAAGTAACCTTCTAACTATAAATTTTAACAATTGTGATATATCGGGCTAGATTGGTATAAAGTGGTGATAAACACAATAGCAACACATATATATCATAGCTCTTGACAATGGTCATAACTATTCTTCAACGAAGTCAATTACTAAACGACTTCGATGCTCGAATGCGACATATCAGTAAATGCTGCTTTTGTGAATACTGTGATACAATCGATATTTTCATTGCTGGCATATCCATTACCAGCTCGTTATTTTTTCGTTATGCTTTGTGGCAACAGTGCTTTTGACGTTACTAGAACGGAAGCTATGCTGCTGTAGTTTGGAGAACCACGAAGGCATGAAGAGTGCTTCTTTGAAACGCCGCTGAAGCGTATTAATAGCCTTTTTGTCAAGACCTAATGTCAGAACCTACCAACGCTGGAATTATTACTGTAGGCGATGAACGTTGGATCCCGGGATCACGGAGACCAGATGGCAGCTACCGGAAAGAGCGCAAAGTTCGTCCTGGGTTTACCCCGTTAGAAGATTTGCAACGGTACACGACACCAAGGCAACGACTACAACAGCAACAAGAACAACAAAAGAAGCAGCAACAAGAGCAGCAGAAAGAGCAGCAGCAGAAACAGAAACAAGCAAACAACAAAGCGCAAGGTTACCAGCCGCCAACAAGCGGCAAGTCAGACACCGAACGGCTTGTCAGAAACTTGCAAAAGAAGTTGCGACAGGTTCAAGATCTAGAGCAGAAATTGATCAAGGGCGAAAAGCTGGATGAAAACCAGCGAGAGAAAGTGAAGAAGGGCAAGGCTTTGAGAGATGAATTGGCGGAAGCAATGTCCAAGTTATCCCTAGACACAAAGTAATAAACTGTTTTGATGTCCAAATTTTGTCAGTATCTATTCCTGGCTTCTAGGAAGGGAGTATAGCTTTACGAGCGTGTATAGATTGCTCCCACTCTCTAGGATAAATGAGACGAACAAGAATAATAGACGGACGAGAACAACATCAATGCGAGCAGGCAGATACATTTTGCAGTACATCTTGTTTTCGTAGATCACTATGCGTAGCACGCGTAACGCAGTATATCATACGTGATTTCTCGATGCGATATACTCGAAAGACAGATTTAATTTCATCCACCAGCAGTAGCATGTCCATGTCCGCCTGCGCGCTCCACCCATAGTGCGCGATTCAATATCCCATATCTTGGATTTGCTACCAAGGAAGCCACCAAAGAGCCAACGACGCCGACGGTTTTAGCCTACTGTCTGGCCAGAACTCGCAAATATCCTATATGAGCTAGATCAGCTGAGCCAAGACGTGACCTTTCAGCCGCATCCACCACAATCATCAGCAACAATGCCGCCGTCCGTGGATTTCCTGCGTTGGATCGGATAAGCTCTCTTCCCCTTTCCTCTAGTTCCTCTTTGTTCCTTTCTCTTTTCTTGCGCTTCCTTCCCTACCCTTTCATTAGAACTAAAAAGCTGAAAAGAACCGCGCACAGGGCATTGATAATTTACTTTCCACCGCGAAGTGTTCGTCAAAAAACAGGAAAGAAGATTTGATAACAAATTTCTACAGCAATGTCGTGTACAAACACCGTATCGAAAGAACAAACTAACAGTTATGATGATAACTAGCCGGTTTTAAGATGACAGCCTATAAAACAGGTGTTGGAACTTGTCAAAAAATGTTCCCTTCTTTCTTTTCTTCGTTCTCGTTATTATGGACAGACCATCCAGAACCGAAGAACTCGATGAATGGATGCCGCTTGAGAAGCTAGATCGTGCATCAAGTCCGGTCCGTAATATGCCCCAATAAAATAACGAAAAACTTGGTTATTGATCTTTCTACTACATAGTGGGAAATCGTAGACGAAAATCCAAAGCGTACAGGAAGGCAGGACGCGGGTCCAGCAGCAGACGATGTTGACGATGTTGCAGCGTTGCAAGACTATAGCATGCCAGGAAGTTATCCCGATATGGCTGTTAAAGACATACATCAAGCTGCCGCTGCCACCACAAGCGCATCAAAACAGCACAGGCATACTTTTGATGCATCCGAAGCGGAATCATTTGAACCATTGTTTACGCTTTTGCCCGATTCGCCAGACTTCGATGAGATAATGGATGAGTTGGCGATGCCTCTCTATGCACAAGAAGGCGCATCCAGTGCTACTACCGCTGCTAAACCGCTTACAAAGATATCTGCAGCCGCATCATCTCTCTCTGGACCAATGACTTCTGCATTTAGCAAGGCCTCGCCCTCAGATATTCCTTCAGCGTGGTCCGAATACGTCCAAAATGCTCAGTACAATTCTCAACAAGAGCCTTCCAAAATTATAGCCACCGCGTATGCCGTCGATACCATGCCTGGCACTTTTCCGAACATTGATTACAATGCCTTAGACTATGATAATCTTGGACAGATGAGTGGTTTGATAGACAGCGCTGCCAGTCCAGGTACTGGACACGACACGCCTTCTTTAGTAATTGGTCCAATTATTACATCGCTCATGATCCTCTGGATGCTAGGACGGTTCTAGCTCTGCCTTTCTCTCCTTTTGCATCATTCATTCTTCTGTTTGTAATCTTTGTCAAACGATCAAAGTTTGTTTTTGTGGAATCACGTCAAAAGTTTACAGTCTGTCAATAATGGCCTGTAACTCGCTTTCGGAGTATATCCTAAAGTTGTGCTCGGGTGTTACGGATGCAAGCTGGACATTTGCTTTGTTCAATTTCTCCTCCATCACAGATTTGAGTACGGTCAGCGAGAGAGTCTCGGCTTCTTGCAAAGTCATCGACTATACAAGTCTTCTATTAGCAGGTTTATCAATGTATTCGCTGGGGCCTTTGACATACTTTGTGGTATTCTTTTTCAAGTTCTGTCTGCGCTCCTTCAGAGCCCGAGCCTATGGCCTTTGCATTATATGACATGAATGTACCAGAAGGATCAGCGTGGAACCTTTTATCAGGACAATCATGAGTCGTTTTCATTTATCTCTTTCGGTGCTGTGACACTTACAGCTGAGGACCCTTTTCGTCAACACCAGCAATCAACAACGCGACACCGAACGGTCGACTCTAATATCAGGTTTAGTATTAATATCTTCTCATGAAGATAGAGGCTTTTGCGATGTTACTTACCATAACTGCATCCTCTCCGTCTGCACTTTCACCAAACCGTAATGCAAGGTCGCAAATGCTCTGGGTCAAACTCTCTACTTTGAGCGGTTCGTCGTATGTAAACCGATGGTTCTACAGACATGTCAATATCCCAACATGCGTAAAGGATAGCTTTATCACCGACCTGTGCGGCTACACGGCCAAAGTCAACAAGCGTTCGGGCGTCAGCAACCATGCCACTCAGGGCGGCTGCTAAGTGATTGTCGACCTCCATAATTTTCTCGATTGAGCTGGCTTCAAGCAGGGGCGAAGATACCCGCTTTTCGACGGCGAGAATAACACCTTGAGAGGTTTGGATACCAATAGCCGTTGTGCCGAGCTAGATTTAAGCATGAGCAAGCGAATTTAAGCGCGTCAATTCAGGTATGATGTCACCTTGATAGCCTCGATGGCATATTCCACTTGGAAGAGACGACCCTCAGGTGAGAACGTATTCACGCCTCGATCGTATTCTGATCGTGTCATAAACATGCTGTGTAAACGGAGTAGTTGTATGTAAAGGAAGAACTTAGTCGATTACGCGGCCCGGCCCTCAGTTGCCTGAAGTAACGTAACCCCGCAAAGACAGACGGGACGAAAAAGGCAAACATTGTCGAGATCATGGTCATGGTAAGTATCCAAACATTACTACGATGAGATAACAGTATATGATATACAGCTAGAAAAGGGCTATTGATGACCTTACGATCCAGTAACTTGGCTAGCCAATCTGGTAGTGACATCTTTAGGGAATGGATTTTTTTGGTTACTATTCTATATACTAGATTGATGTTTTGGGGGTTTTTGCTAGCATCCATATTGCAAACATGCTGTACAACGAAATACATCGAGATACCACGGCCATAGATGGATCTTATGTAAAGTCTGTTTATTTCGTAGTGATAATCATGCTGACTGAAAAGATGGCAGCACACATTAAAAGGGAAAAGCCACGTTTCCGCAGCATTCACTTTAACAGTTCAACGAGCCTTCGATGAAAACCAGTAAGAGCCGGAAACAAATAGGAGACAGGCTGCTGGACAGAATCGTAGAGTTATCTCTCCAGGTAAGCCGATCTTGATGTTTTAAACAAAAAAGGTCTTTCTTACGAAGAAGCAAATGGCAGCTGGAGCACGAGAGCGACAAAGATAATCGCGATAATAGTAACGAGCACTTGTGGCGAGAACTTGATGACGCACGACGCGAAAAGCTTGAAAAGAAGCTGGTATGCAATATCTTTTCTTTTTTTTTCTCTTTGAAAAGTTTCGATATCCTTAACTCTCGACGTATATAGTTTCATGCAGCAAAGCTTGTAAGGACCTGCATCAAAAAATGCCGGATCCTTGAAACACAGAAGATCATAAAAAAACTCAAGGAAGCAAGTGGACGGTCAAAAGAAAGGTATTATGGCTTTTTCGTGACATGGCGCCATGGTTGCTAAGTAGCTTTTGAATATTCAGCCAATCTATAAATGATGAAGCTGATGCAATGAGTGTGTCAAATCCAACCGAAAAATGGGAGCAGGAGAAGCAGCTTCTCAAGGTACAAAAAGATATTTTAATTGTAGAGAATGGCAATATTGACATATGACGTAAAGGAAATCGATCTCGATAAGCTGGCAGCAAAAGCGATACGACGGCGGTTAGAGGAGCATGACAAATTGAAAAAGAACAGCATTGTACGCTCTGTCGTGAAGAAGCAGGAGGGTTCGCTGTCAGGCGAACTGACTGCAACAGAATCCAATCTCGTAAAACATAAGGCAGTACGCGAAGAGTTGGACAGTGTATTGCGTGACATTGAATATATCATTCTGCCACAATACCTCGTCGTACCACACAGAGCAGCCGAGCAGCAACAAGAAGACAAAGAAAAATACGCACCATCATCCCAGAACAAGACTAGCAAACGAAAGTATGATAGCGGGCAACAAAGCAATGGTGGATCCCTTGAATCGACGTTCGTCGATTCATTAAACGCAGAAGGCGATGATGGACGCAAGAAACGACGGAAGCAGAAGTCTGATGTGGATTGGGAAGATCCTGAATTTGACAAATATTATAACGGTGTCAAGAAAAACCGAGCAGGCCAGCAAGCACGAAGACGGAAATGGGAAGAATTATACGGTGAAAATGCGAATCATTTAGTCAAGGAACGCAGAAGAAAAGCTGCGGAGAAGGCAAACAAGAAGAACAAAAAGGAGGATAAGAAAGATAACAAGTCTGCAAAAATGTCAAAGAGGGATGAAGCTGCTGCTGCACATCCATCTTGGCAAGCCAAGGTACAGCAGCAGAAGATGATGGCTCAAGCTCTCAGTGGAAATGCTGCACCAGTCAACAAGAAAATTGTTTTCGATGATGCTGATGATTAAAGGATGTAGACGTGTACCATTTGCAAGATTCATTGTTTGTACAACATAGCCTTTTCTTCCATTCTCGCCAAACCTTATGTGTGATATCCGCCTAAAATTACAAGCTCACAGTAGCAACATACAAATATGTGAGGATAAACATAAGTTACCGAGTAACTATGTACAATATGTTGTGAAATTACACAATTACATATCCAGAACAGCGTGAATGGATGACAAAGTTAGGAGTAACGTTTCACGAGTAGTTTGTTTAGGATAGCAGCAAATGTCACGATGCCTTGGTTCCATTCATGCTGTAAAGTTTTTGTGATATTGTCGCTTTGACGGATATCTTGGAGAACATGCCTTTGAGACCAATAGGAAATGAATTCCTGATACTTGGACATTAGCAGCAGCAATGAAAAGAGAATTGTATCAATGTTCTTGTTACCTCGTCCCGAAGCAGGTAAGGTACACCTCCTAAAGCTTCCAAGCGCCAACGCGTACTTAACATGGTCTCGCGCCATTCCTTGCATTGCCGGGACAATTGTTCTTGCATGGCATAGCCTCCAAGGAATACAGCCAATGTGCCCCCTGAAAACCCTAAAAAGAAAGACAGAACTGGCAAACTGTCAAATGTCTTGAGACATCGTTCCTTTGCATCCGCTGCTAAAGTTCTCGTTCTCGACCACATGTTTGCCTGAGCGGATGTCACCTTGGCCAGGCACAGCGAAAGCAATTCTTTTTCCTCTCTCTCCGATATCAATGATTCAACTTTGATATTTCAAAAATAAATGGATATATGTAATAATGTACAAGTTTCTTGACGCCAGCGCCAAGTAACGAAGATATCTTCTAAGCTAATAGTAAGCCCAGACCTTGAAATCTTTGAAAAAGGTATGTTCTTCCTTTGGTGGGGCCCAGGAGTCATCGGAGCCACCAAAAAATGTGTGGAATGCTATCAATGAAGAAGAGTAAGGAAGTATATGAGCAACATGCCTTATATACATGTGTGTATGTAAAGACAGTCATGCTTACCAAGACCAGTAAGTCGGCCCGTCTTCTTGGACAAAAATGCCAATTGCTTCTCGTTGTAAACTTGCTTTCCATTAACAAGCACCTCGGCTTGTCCATTTTGCTGACCAGGAGTGTTAAGCTTGACTCGTTGCTTGAGCGTAACCCATTCACCAGTCTTAAAAGTCCAAGTTCCTCTTCCGAGACTGTATCCATAGTTAGGATTGCAAATGTTGCCTTCCTCATCGCAAAGACCGTCGCGCTGCTTGCTTTCCGGCATGTAAGCGTAGATTTCACCAGCACCTTCTTTGCGCCACATGAATCTATTTTGGGGTAGAATTGTTCAGTCAGATGAAAAGGGAAAAAGGTAGTTGTAAAAACTCGATTACTTACCTAGTAGAAAAGCAGCTACTGGCATCTGCACCGCCAGAGCAACCTTCATGTCCACCGTACAATCCTGGCAGTTTTCCTCCTTTTACAAAGTCGAAACCCTTTGGAAAGAAAAGCTTATATTCAAGGACTACCAGCTTTGCCTCCTCTCGAAGCTCTATAGGTTGCGCGTAGAAACCAATGCCACCTTGAGGAGTGTTAGCGGGATTGCTGCTTCCTTTGGGATACTCGACGCGAAGGACCATATCAGAAGAACCAGAAGGATCCTTTACAATATCGTAGTTGCCGCCGTCTTTCGGCCATGCCCAGCCGCTTGATTTCGGAATACCCCATTCGCTTGCCCAAGATCCACCTTTGGCGGCCTTGTCATTCTTGTACTTGCTCCAGTTATCAAAGCGCCATGTTTCTACGTGCTGGGGTGCCGACAGTACGCTGTGAATACAGAAGGCAAGGAGGAGGAGTAGTGTAATGGGTTGCATTTAAGGATGTCTCTATGCCTGCTACGAGTATAAAGACAGTCTATGGTGTGTAGGAACCGATGTTTGCGTGTGCGTGCGTTCGTGCCAGGAAGAAGTGTCCGTTTAACTTTGAGGCTAATCCAATGCCATCTGCCTCTTTATAAGGCCCAAGCCGTGATACATTCCACGGAAGGCTCATCATTCCTCCTCGGACATTCTTCGCCTTATACATAATAGGTATGCTTAATTGAAAGACTCGAGGCACTGACGTCCGCTAATTTTTTCATTTTTCGAGCTGCCTTTGTTTTAAGTTCTCTTGTTTTTGGATATTCAACCATCCCTACCACAATGGCCATCACATTGACAGCAAACTCTTCAACCTTATTTCATGGAATTCGAAGTTCCTTGATCTGTGTATATGAACGAAGGAATTTCACATGGACTTTATTATTCTCAATGGGTCGAGCCTAAATCGTCAGCGGTGTCAATTATCTAACTAAGCTACTTTTTTGTGGAAGCCCAATTATTCCTTACCATATCTGGATAGCAGGTATCCTTGTCAGAATGAAAGAGTTGTACAATATGGCTGAATGAACGCCAGAGCCATAGCGCTATCGAAACCAGAAATCTTCTGTTTTCGACCCAACAGGACTGGAGACAATTGTCATGCAGGGCTTTGTGCAGAAATCGTCAATGCTGATAAATTAATAGCTCGTGATTAAGCACGATTGCAGCGGGATAGGTACTCGGATGATAGATTATTGTTGTAACATTGGCCGTCCGCCAGAACATCAGTGAGGTTCTTTCGGCCCATTGCAATATAGTCGACGCGGGGTTCTCAAAGTCCATCGTTTCGTGTCTGGAATTCTGTGTTAAGAGTCAAAAATGTGCGTATCACAAACCCTCCTGTATGGAAAATCTTTGTTGACATGCAACTGCAATTCAGGGGCAAGCCGAAATTGTTTATCACCATATGGTGCATTCTCTGTACTCCCTAACGCCGGGTCCTGATAATGTGTACGAAAACCCTCACAAAATCATTTGCTGAGTATACAAATTCAAGTCAAGTAACATGTCGAACTCCTCCGTCTCGGCTCAGCTTGTAAAGTGTAGATCCAAAGCATTCGAGAATCTAGTAGTATGTACTCCTTGGAAGCAAGTCACATGTACATCTTTCGAGATCTGTAAATATTGTTAAAATACTTCATAATATAGAAGCTAGCGTGCCCCAGATCAGTAGTATCATCTTTGAAATTAAGAGCTCCCGTTCATATCTTCATTAATTACGTACTATTTACAGGGTCTCTTAATACGCCGATGATGGCATTCCAGTATTATCTGAGCCATTATCCAGGTTTTGTAATTACACACGTTTTTCCGTTCTCTTGGGCTGCCATAATCTGGTAATTTCTTTTCTTTTACTGTACAAGCGGACTTGAACAAATATAGTAGAGCGGCGAAAACCACTCAGAAAATCATCTATCTAGTAGCTTTCCTTCTAAATCTTGATGGTATGACTCCAGTCTGGCATAGACTATTGAATATAATTGGTAAAGTTCAGGACCGCAGCGAGATCCCTGTTCCATAACCTCCTAATGGATTTTCTTGCCATCTTGACAGCGTTCGTTCTTACATCTATCGACTTCTCCCATAAGTAACAATATTTATACCGTAGGTATCGAGAGAAAACAGACCGAAGCAACCATGACATATCACTTGTGGAATCTTTGCTCGTCTATAAGGTCTAGGTTTCTTCACCATTTTGAATGTCTCCAAGGCTTGCGCGCAATCAGGACAGAGACTCGATGTTTTGAATTCATCGATTAAATAAACTTGGAACCGTTTGTTGCGTAACATCCTTAATAGACCAATGCCCCGGGCAGGTTCATGGTACTTGTTCATAGTCGAGCTGCGTGCTGACCAGTTTCTAATGATTAAGACAGGATCTTCTCCAAATTGGACCCTTATGGCTTTCGCTAGCTTGTCGTCGGCTTGTTTCTTGTATAAACAGGAACGAAAACGTAGCTTCCGGTATATCAAGGATTAATAGTGTCGTGACATTATGGCGCTGACCTCGTATCTAGTCTTCATGTAGAGCAGAAACTTTGGAATAAACACCGTTGCAGCAGGATGCTTCGACAATTTCGCTTCGCACGCTTTGACTTCGTTCGTTTTGATACGTTGTCTTAGCTTCTTGTACTGTGTAGCTTTTGTATTGATTGCTTTTGTGTTCCTTGGATAGCGACACTAAGCGGTGCCTCAGTGGTGCTGTCCTGATGCATACAATATAGCAGATTTCTACGTCCGGGATCGATGAAGACTGTCCTTGGCTTTATATTTTCCAGAGTCGTCTTGTCCAAATCGTGAATGTATGTGAAATCACTCTTCGTATCAGCTTTCGTTTTCTTTGGCTTGCAACCAAATCCGGAATAGAAATTTTGTTTTAGAATCGATACACCAAAGCCGTCTGTGAAAATAGTTCCTTTGAAGGCCATATACTTGTCAGCGCCTTGATTTTGGAGAGGCTTCAATTAGAAGTTGACAACTTGCTTCCACAGGTCTGAATCAAAGTCGATATTAGTTGGTTTTTTCAACATCTGAGTCGCCAGAATTTTGGTATCAATTTGCATATGCGCTGGGATCCAGGACGTTCGTAACGGTATACACTGGAAAGTCTTGATTTCATAGTCTTCGCAGAACTTGGCTATCATTACATAAGCGAGCGCATGATTCCCAGGTCTTGACTTCGAGTCATAATATACGGAATCCTCGTCAAACTCGTATGCGGCAGGGTAGGCAGAAAACAATGCATCATGAAATTCCAACAACAACAACAACTGGCTTTGCTTTTCTGATGGCAGCGATCCTCGTGTGTTACCGGTAATAAAGGCCTGTTCACATCGTGCGCAGGCTTGGTGACTTGCTTGTATATAGCTTCCTTGATCTCTTGGCTGGATTTGCCTTGTTCGGTCATCTCTTTAGTGATACGCGCTCGATTATCCTTGACTTTGAGCAGCGAATTGATTACGTGACGTAATCGGTTACCGAAGCAATTTTTGATGCTGTTCAAGTAGGCGGTGCAAATGCTTGAACCTTTCATAACGCGCAATCTGCTGTGAATTCGTAAGCGCTTTTCGATTGAATGCAGAATGTTTCAGGTGATTTTTGATGTGCCGATCGATCAGCCCACGATAACGTGTTGTACCATCCGTTCGCGAAGACTTCACTGTACGCAGTGTCAAAGAGAGCCAGACTTCAGCGAAGAAATCCGTTTCCAGCCAGGTCTCCATGGGAAATCGCTCTCCAGGTTCAGTAGCATGTATCTCCGATAGGAAGATGTAGCGAGCAAGCGCGTACGCGTGTGTAGTGATTTCGTTTACAGTGATGACGAGCTTCTCCAACGGACTTCGATATCGCGCTTCCCACGAAACGCCATTGATAGATGACTTGACAGTCATTACCCGTTTCCTGCGCTTTGTGGGTGTCTCAGTGGTCTTTCGGCGCTTGCTACTTGATTTGCTACTTGATTTGCCTGTGTTGTAATATGCAAGCCCATATCAGTGCAAAATCTGGAAAGAAATCTGTATGGCTTACCCGCAATGGCATCTTTGTTTTTGCTTCGCTCAATGGTTCAAGATTCACTCGTACCTGCTGTAGCAATTGTAAATAACTGATGGGAGAAGTTCCAGTATCATAAGTTTGAACTTCGCCTGTTTGCTTTTCAAGTTTCTTTAGAGCTCGTGTCCGGGGTACGATTGGGGTCTGGAAGTCATCTTCGCCGTCTTCAGCTAAAAAGCGTGATATATGACCAGGAAGGGCAGATACTGTCAGCGATTTATATGAATCCAATATGAGTCTGTGAAATAATCATACCTGTTACTGCATCGCTTCCTTTCGTACTGGACATATGGAAACAGGGAAAAGAAAGGGATTGCGTGGCAAATTCGACTACAAAAGCCGTTTAAATCCACGCTTAGTTGCGACATTCAAATAGCGATGTTATTTTGAGGCATCCTTTTGCTACATGCTTTCTTGAAGCCGATGCCTCTTATCATGAAAAGTTGTCAAGTGCTACAAATTATTATCCAACGAATTCTAAATCTAATGTCAGTCATTTAAAACTTTAAAAAATGCTATATTTCTTCCCTTAAGAAGATTTGCTGCTATATATCTTCCCTCATATCTCTCAGAGGATCTACATCACAGAAAGATTTATCTACATCGTTGTTTGGCCTTGAATCCGATCATCATAACCGTAAATTGAACGGGGAAAGTCAGTGCTACCGTACAGGACATGAGTGCCCTTCGTCCCTTTCATTTACGCATACTGTCTAATCTACTTGAGCTCCAGCTCGAAATACGTACGGTCGCCTCTTGTAACACAGCACCGTCGAATTGCGGTTTATTCAGACCTGCGCTCCCATGAAGCATTGGTGAGAGATATAAGTTGGATGTCTCCTTTCTTTCTTGGAAGGGGGCTCTGCCCCTTCCAGACCCCCCGCTCCTGCGGAGGGCTGCCCATGGAATTATTGATGTCTATAATATATATTTTATTCGTATACTTCTCTGTTTACGATATTGCGAGTGGCAGGCTCTGCATTGGTCAATGTGGGAGGGGAAGAAAAACGGATAGAGATGACGGGGAAGAGACGCAGGAAAGCGCGACGTATAGCTGGCCAACAGCATGCTATTCTCTCTTCATCAAATGCCAGCTGTGACACCTTCCAAATCTGCTATTTAGCGTCCCAAAAGGGTTAAAATTCTGGGATGTCTTTTTATTGTTAGTAACAAGCATGTTTCGCTCTCGCTTCGCTCGAGGACGAAACATTGCTTGCTTTTTCCTCGCTGCGCTCGGAAAAAGAACGCAACACAGCTCGCGCAGCGAGCGAGCTCGCCAATCCTAAATCTCTATGTTTTCAGTTAGAAAGGGGTTGTCATTCACAATGAAAATGCCGGGTGTACAGAAAAATAGACCGGTCCTATGAAGATATTTTCTCCCACTTAGTGGTAAGTAATACTACGCTTATTCCATTAACTGATGCGACCGTAACGCTCCAAACGGGCCATGACAGATCGGTCTGGTCCCAAAACGGACAGGCCATCTTCTTAGGACCGCGACTGACGGTCTTACAGCACACGGTCCTTTTATGTAGACCGTTGACCCTCTGTCGAGCCATGTTTGTAAACGTTCATGTCCCCGTTCATTCTAAGCGATTGTTACATATGAAGGCTTACGTAGCACCTTATTGAGTGTTTGCAGTACGTATTTTCTTCCACATGTTCATGGATGTATCTTTCGACGGATCTTAGATCATATTCCAGGTGGTTGTTGTTGTTGCTTTTGGCATTTACTATTAATATTGCGGGGCCACCTTCGGACACTTATGAATGTTTATGTATCTCAAAAAATCCACAAATATCTTGCATTGTGGTATCGCAAGAGCTACATTTTTCTCCGGAACATACAGCTGCTTATGTATGCAGTTATGAAGTCGAGCCTCCCTATGGCTTTCGCTGTGGATATCTCAGCGGCATACTTCTTCCAAACCTCGCACAGCAGAACATCGTAATTCGTTGCAAAATATAAAACGGTCCTAACGGACAGGCCAAAGGATCGACTGGTCGGTCTATTTGCGATGACCGTTACCGACGGTCTTCTACCATCCGGGCCAATATCCTTGACCGTTGCTCGACGGGCCCAGCCCTAAACACTCGGTCAACGGTCTCTTGCCCGACCGGATTCGAGTTGTATGCGACGGAGCTGCCAGTAGCCATACCGATGGATCGATCCCAACATAGAGCAAAAACTGCATTCCTTGTCGTACCCGAGGAGCAGTCCCAGCGTCGCAAAAGCGGGACAACTTCATCTTCATCACGAAAAGGATGGAAAAGCGACTAGCAGTTTCCAGAAATGTGAGTTAGGAATTTTTCAGGGTGGTATTTCAGAATGGGGTTTTTTTTTACTAAGTAGTTAGTGATTTGGATAGAAGAAAGGCGAAAGATTTTACCCATGGTTTGCTGTACGAACAGCATTGAGCGGGTTGAACGGGCATAATCTACTGATTTTGCGACTGTGGTCTGTTCTATTGCAATGACTGCATCGCGTCCATCGTGACATTTTCAGTCAATTGGAGCGGAATTGGATTCTTTCTCAGTCTCAAAACTCAAGAACCAAAGGTCAAGGATAATGGATTGCAGGAAAGAGCAGCACGAGAGGTGGAAACATCACGGAAAGGATGGAAAACCGAGTATGGTTTCCAAAAGTGCGAATTAGGTATTTTTCAGGAAGGTGGTACAGAAAGTTGTTTTTTTGTAAAATAGTTAGTGATAGAGTCTGTGTTTAGAGATATAAGAATATTATTTAATGCGGATTTCGCTGAAAAGCTTTTCATTACGGGAAACAGGCCTAGCGATCCAAGTGCAGAGAGCGTAGCGATCGCTTAAAGCACTTGTATAGAAGAATTGGCAAAGTTAAATTACAAAGACGGCAATACAATCATTTTTTTCAGGAGCAAGTAAGATGCACAGGAAAGAAATAAAGTAAGAAGGAAGGATATTGAAGAAACAAAGACTTTGATGAACTGTTTGTATTAAACTGAAGAATCATACTGCATATTACTTAATGCAAAAAGCAATCCCGGAATTCAACGGGGGACCTCGGCCGCATCTAAGTTTTAGTAATGAATACTCTTGCCATACATCGGTGCATATGGAAAGGAGCAAAGCAGGATTTACACCCAAAGGCCGCCTGTGTGGAAGCTACTCCAGTTAGCGTAAAGTGATGCTGCTGGGCTAAAAAGCCCAAGTGGTTAGAACTGAGTATTCGATATTGGGCGTTGGATCTTGAAGCAACTCACCGTGGATAATAAGCAAGGGTAATGTTAAAGCAAAACTGTAATAAGCAAATGCACCAGGATCAGGACAGATGCTACTTCTGGGACAGCTGAATGAAGTCCTCTGGGTGCCGGTAATCCCAGATAGTAAGTATAACAAGCTTACCGGGGTGCAACGAGAAACGAAACAGAGCGAAAGTACAGCGTGATTATATGCTCTCACGTAATATAGTTTCTGTGGTGTACAGTGCTCATTATATCTGAAGACCGTCTGCAAAGTTTCTATCACACGCTGGCATGGAGCTTATCGGTATAAAGCCATACTGCAAGCCTGATCAGAGCCTTCTCTATAGAAATACTCTCAGCACGCTTATGCATTCAAATTAACAGCGTCGAATTATTTAGTTCTACAAGGAGGCTTTTGATAACAGTGCGCATAGAAGATACTTCAGACGGGTAGTATACAGTGACAACCTTTAAATATTCATATTTATCCTACCAGTCAAGAGAAAGAATGTTATAATGCCTATCATGCATTGATGGTGTTGTACGTTGACCAAAGATACAGCAACAGAAGTTGAAAGAGAGAGGAAATGAAATAACTGTGAGACTCTTGTCAGGTTCTTCATCAGGTCACCACGCCTGTATATTTCCTTCAGATCGGAGATGATGTTATAGGTCTGTTTTATTTTGCTCTTTGTCTTTTACAACCTCAGATACCACATAATAGAAGCAAGCAGCACAAATGAAAAAGGAAATGAAAGCCGCTCGAGCCTCTTTCCAGCCGCATTGAGAACATTTATGAGCAGCAGTAGGTCAAAGTTTACTATTGATGTATGCTATCGTTGCGCTGAAGTTAATCTTTGCCAGTGGCGGGAACAACGAGATAGATCCGTCAAAAATACAACATGAACCTCCTTGAGATAATTGTTAAAAGGGACAAGTCAGTCTTGTGAGATAGGGTATACCTTTGTAATGATCGATTTCTACAACACTTATCTTATTATATTCTATTGTAACTTTTAGATGACGAAGTCAATGGACCAGTTACACTTCTTGAAATACTTTAAAATATATAAATGACTCTATATACTGATACGACTGCCCAAGATAATTTTTTTATGTCAAAAACAGAACCAGCGCTTGGTACCGAGCCAGACAGATGGGAAAGATGAAACTGCCAGCGACTGCAAGACTCTTTACTGTGTCGACTCTACCGAAATCACAATGCATATGTATGCGAATGTCTGTACCAATTACTTGTGCACAATAGCTATTTCCCCTTCCGCGTGAGCTGCATCAGGTATATCTCTTTTGCGAATCCAAACAATTTGCTCTTGACTTTCTTCTTGATGTGTCTGTCCACAGAATAAGATTGAATCCTGACAAAGTTATACATGATAAATCGTCTCGTTTGAGACGTTGGTCCTCTCGTATCTTTGAAGCATTTTTCCATCAACTATTCCAAGACGACGGAAGGGATCTCATCAACGTGTTCTAGAATGTCTTTCACTCAGGATCTGCGGGCAACCACTCTTTCTAGGCTTCTCCAAGAACCTGTCAGGATCTTGCATATATACCGTTTGGAAATATTTCGAGGATGGTGGGAAACAGACATTCTGCGTAAATATATTTCATTGTCACACATAGAGATTATGCAGCATTGATGTGTAAGCTCGTCGGACAAGAATGACTCACGCAGTGTCACTTGGCGCATTTCAAAAAGGGGAAGTCGGCCGCACGTTGCTCCTTTCTTTCGTTTATAATACTTCTTTTTACTGAAAGCGCAACAGCAACAACTATTTACTCTTGTTGTTCCTGCTATCGACAAGAAACCGTAGTCGTACTTGCTTTATGTACATCCACGCTTTTGAAAAGTGCTCCGCCGATTACATCTGTGACCAAAGTAAGTCGTCATAAACTGATAAAACATATACTGAAAGAACTTAAACTGAAGCCTGGTGGAAAATGCTAATCTTTCTCCACTTTTATGACAGTCTGGAAATCCTCGGGAAGTTTCTAAATAATGAGCGTGATAACGAATGCTATACGTCAGACATCCTTGAAAGCGTCAATCAGGCTGAAAACTGGTCAAATTTTCCAAGGCATCTCGTTCGGCGCGCATACGAACTGCTTTGGCGAAGCCGTTTTCACAACATCGCTTGTCGGCTATCCAGAATCCATGACCGATCCCTCGTACAAGGGGCAAATACTTGTATTTACGCAGCCTCTTATTGGTAACTTATACCTAAACTTTCCATCCATCGAAGCGATGCTAAGACTAAGGAATATATATCGGTAGGAAACTACGGCGTGCCATCACAGGCCAAAGATGAGTTTGGACTCTTAAAATATTTTGAATCAGACAGGATTCAAGTCTCGGGAATCGTTGTCAATGATTACGCTGCGCAATACTCTCATTGGACAGCTGTAGAGTCTCTCGGTGACTGGTGCAAGCGCCACAGCGTGCCGGCGATCTCAGGAGTCGATACGCGCGCCATCGTGCAGCTGCTTCGAGACCAGGGATCAACGCTTGCCCAACTCGTTGCAGATGACGACGCCGCAACTTTGCCCAACGGCGGCAATGGTGTGATTTTCCCTGATATAAATGCCAAAAGCTTGGTTGCCGAGGTCTCGACCAAAGAACCCATTTATTACCGAGGCACAAGGAAACACAATGGTGATAATCCAAAGATCATGCTCGTCGACTGTGGAGTCAAGCAGAATATAATTCGATGCCTTGTCAGCCGCGGGGCAGATGTGCTCGTTTTGCCGCATGATTATGACTTTAACCAGATAGCTGCACAGTACGACGGCTTGTTCATTTCCAATGGGCCAGGAAGTCCGGAGAAATGCACCGCTACCATCCAGCATCTTCGCAAGGCGATCGATACATTCAATAAACCGATATTCGGTATCTGCATGGGCAACCTGCTGCTAGGAATGGCGGCCGGCATGAACGTCTACAAGTTGCCATTTGGCAACCGCGGCCACAATCAACCCGCCTTGCACGTCGAATCAGGAAAATGCATGATCACGTCTCAGAACCATGGATATGCTTTGGACGACCGGGTGATGCCTGCAGGCTGGAAGAAGCTCTTTGTAAATGCAAACGACCGCTCAAACGAAGGTATTCGCCACAAGACGCTTCCAATTTTTTCGGTCCAGTTCCATCCAGAGGCCAAAGGCGGACCCCAGGACACGAAATATCTTTTTGAAGAGTTCATAGATCTCGTCCGAAATGAAAAGGCAAAGCGATTACCACGACAGACCAACACAGCCGTTGCCATGTGATTAGGTTGATGTTACCGGCAATCATAATCTCTTCATTATTTCCTTGCTAACGTAAAAACACACTATGAATCTTGTCAAATTCAGCAGCGCTCTTAATAACTATCCTACGTCGTCCCTTGGTTGCTGGCAGGGAACTTAATACAGGTATCTGAATCTTTGCCAGGGACTTTGATAATAGATTTGATCCCTGTTGTTTTGTAGAAGGAGTTGGCAAACGGTGGTGATCATGTTGTAAAGTATCCATTTTAGTACGAAGCTGTTCGCTTCGTTGCTTGAGGGTATATAGCACGGATTGGTGTGATTGGTACTGGTAATCAGGCAATTTCTTCCTGCTCTGCCATTTGCCTCCTCTTCTGTCGCTGCTGAGTGCAACAACCCTCATCGATGCTCCTGCAACTCTCATGTCCTTTACAAGAGCTCTAGTCTCCACTGCAACCGATCTAAGCAAATCCTTGGTTTCATCGTTCTGAGCTGTTGTATCTTGTGGTAGCTTCTCAATCTTGAGAGAGCGAGATAATTCGATACTCTTCAAGTGCGAATTCTCGGCTCGTAAGTAACGAATTGCTGCTTTGAGCGTTTCTACTTGTCCAGAAACCTGGACGTAGCTGCCTCCTTCCGCTGAAGTCTGCACTTCTGGGACAGATTCTTCTTCAGCCTTCTTGTTTGCTGACTGCCGTTTTTCTTCTAGCTGCACATCTGCCAGTTTCTTGAGTCTAGCGTTCTCCTTTTCAAGCGCATCGAATTCTGCCTGCAGATTCTCAATCGCTTCCGCGTACACGAGTTCTTGACTCTGTGATTTCTGTAACGACTCTTCCAGAATTGCTATATGCTCAACTTGTTTCTTAGCTGTCACCATACGCTTCTCCAGCAATTCAACCTTAACATTAGCTTCTTGCAAAGCTTGGTCCTATCGGGATGAAATGAGACCTTATTGCTCTAATAATCAAAGATAATGAACCTTATACCTTCAACTTGACATCCTTGATCAGTTTCAGGATCTCTTCCGAATGTTGCTGCAACTTGCGCTCCATATCGTGGCTCACAACAACCTCAGCTTTCATATCAGAAGCTCGTTGGATCCAGGGTGCAATACCCGTGGTGACTATTGCATTGCATTGTGAGTTTACGACTATTCTCAGACGTTCCATCTTTTTAACCTTACTTTTATCCATCTTATTGTCATTTTCAACACGAGTGACAGTGGTGTTCAATTCGTTTGTCAAGGATTTTAACGTCCTGAGACATCCTTCCCACATTGTACTCTCGGCAATTTCCAGAATTTCGTCGGCTTTGCTGTAAACAATCTGTTGGATAATGTTCAGGTTGATCTCTTCTCTGCTTCCGCGCTTTGTATCGACGTAAGATGCGATCTGGCGGTAAACATCAAAGCAGAACTGACTGAGCTTGGAGCTGATAGCATACAACGTTCTGAATCGATGCAAATGTTCTGACTTGAGCATAAGGGCTTGCTCGGACAGATCCTCCAATTGTCGGATCAACTTCCTAAAGGTAGAAAAGTCTATCAGTATCAAACCTATGTAGCCATAAAATGTTACTGCGTACTTTGCAATGAGCTTGCTGTTCTTTGCTTGACTAACAAGTCGGCCAAGCGGTTCGCTAAAGTCCATATCAAGCCGTTCTTGACCTTCAGAGATGGAAATACCCTCCTTCTTGACAGCGTTCTCGACAGTCTGCTTAATAAACGTCAGCTCCACTGTCATGCGGTCTGCGTTCAAATCGAGCGCTCTGGTCAATCCAAAGAATTGGTCTACAAGGATGCTCTCGCCATTCTGGACCAAATAAACATCTGCCAAATGCTCCAACTGAGCAATCATCCTATTTTTAAGAGAGATATTAGTTATTTGACAAAACGTTTTTCCTGCAAATTAGGCACTAATTACCTCTGCAGATCGACAATGCAATCATTTTCCTTAAGCTCATCGGTACGCAAGAGTTCAACGATACCATTCAATCTGGTTTGTGCAAGATAAATACATCACGGATAGCCAATATGGGTAGGCTTGTGCAAAATTTATACCTTCTTTCTGTACCAACTAGGTCGTGGAATACTTGTCCCATTTTTGTGAATATGTCAGGGCTGCAATGCATTATAAATGTAACAAAACGTTTGGCAAGGTCTCCCAACCATCCTGCTCTTTGACGCATCTAAATGGAAATTTTGGATAAGCTGACGTAAAATCAATGTACCTGAGCATTTTCGTTTACCTCGCACACTACAACTAGGCTCTCCGATACTGTGTCCATGATTTTTTCACTAATCGGATGGTTCTGGTCCAAATGCTTGATAATGAGTTCGGATTTGAACACCAAGCGTTTGAACAGCAAGAGACACGAGATTGGATCATTTTCGGTCTTGAAGAAGGAATCAGGGAGATAAGGCTACATAACAGCGATTTTCATGAGCATTCTCGAGTCAAACAGTTTCAAGTTCGGATAATTATACCTGGATATACGCAAGACGATCGTTCGCTTGAGCAGCTTCCAATTTTCTCAGCTCGAGATCGATGGCCTTGGCTTGCGCTTTCATAACGGTAGTCTGAAGTTGCATATTAAGGGACATCATAGCCTGAGATTGACTGCTGAGAGAATGCTTTTCAGAAAGTTGATTTTGTTCCTTGTGTCGCAACTGTTCCAGATCGCTGTATCATATGTAATATAATGAGCAGGTGATAATTAAGTATTTCAATGGGGTTTAGTTATACCTCTGCAAATTCATAACCAGTTCTCTGAACTGGTGAATAGTCGCTTCATAGTCTGCATTTGTTTCTTCTGCTGATCGGATTCTTTCCAGCTGTTCTCTGAGTAGCATATCACGATGATCTACAATGAAGTGACAATAAGCGATCCGTTCAATTGTGCTTGAGAGGTACTGGTTGCGACTTGCCAATTTCTGCTTGCAGTTGCTTTTCAGTTTCAATGTGATTCTCTTCCAACTCATCCGCAAGCTCTTTGAGTGCCTCCAAGTCTTCTATTGCGGCTTTCATCTCTTCCAGCTTTTCCTTCAGAGTCAAGTTTTGCTCGGTAAGTTGTTCAACAAGATCTTCAGCACCCAATGCATCATCCAATCGTTGTTTGAGATCGTCGATTTGTAACTCTGCATGTTCCAGCTTGTCCTTGACCTTTTCATATTGCACTAGAGATGTATTATAAGGTTCTAACTTGACATATTCAGACCTGCAAATTAATTTTACCTTTATATTCTTCGAGCTCATAGTTCTCCTTTTCAAGTGCCTTAATTTTTCGATTGAGCTCAGCTTCATGTTCTGTGGTAGCATCGCGCAGTCTACGTTCCAACGTAGATGATCATTGGCATCAACGTCTCTTGAATGCATGAAATAAGAATTTACCGCATAAGAGCTTCTTTCAGGCGTTCATTGTGCCTTTCCAATTGTATAACTTCGAGTGGCGAGCGCTCATCACCCTCCTTTTCTGGTGCTCTGTTCAATATATCTAAAATGAAACCGGATTAGCGCATTGAATATATCCAGTGTTCCTTTCCTATATCCTTGCCTGCTTCTTTTCGGAGTACATCGAGATCCACGCTAATTTCCTCGATTTTGTCCTTCAGGACATTAACTTCCTGCTGCAAGTTTTCGGCGCGTTCTTCAGCGACCTCTTTATCCAAGGTCATCATTTCAAGCGACTCGAGAATATCCGTGTATTTCGATTCAAAAACTTCTCGTTCCGCGTTCGATTCCTTGAGTTCTCGCTTTGTTTCACGCAAATCCTTTTGCAACTCGGCAATCTTATCTAGCAGCAGAGCGAACAAAAGTTAAAGCATACTTTAATCACAGCCGCTATTGCTTTCTTACCTTGCAACTTGTTTCGTAGCGTTAAAAATTGCTCGGCTTCTTCTTTGACCTTTTCATGCTCTCGTTGCCGCTCACGATCTTCCTGCCTCTTCGTCTCCAATATCTTGAGTTTCAACCTCAATTCCTCGTAATCTTTCATAGGCACCATCTTGTATGATATCAGCAAAAAGATACAATTGTAGATATCCATTGTATAACTAACCTGTTCGGATTTGCTAACAGGCATGTTGGGAGCCAAGGAACCATACACAGAGCTTGGTCGCGAGTCTTCAGGTTGTTGCGTTCCTGGAGATACAGAGACTGGTTTTTGTTGCTCCTGTTCTTCTTCTTCCTCTTCTTTCTCCTCGCGCCCATTTATTATTTCTTCTTGTGTCTCACCCTTTGTCTTCTCTTCCTCTCTATCGTCGTCTTCCTGAAGTTCTCCTTGTTCTGTATGTTGCCCTAGTTCAACGACTTCCTCGTCACGGGAAGGTGATGTCTGAGGTTCGGATGTGCGTCCTACACGTGATGCTAGGATTCTACTGGCACGTTGCGATGCTGAACCTTGGGTGCCTGACCGTGGACGTTGCTGGCCTTGCGGCTTTGCCCTGGTTCTCGTGGTCATGGTAACACTGCTGGTCGGTGCCACATTGCCTCGAGCTGATGCAATCATGGTTCCAGGCCGCCGCAAACCCGTGGCTGTCGGTGGGGATTGCTGTTGAAGTCTAGCAACTCTCGATTTAGGCGAGGAAATACGAGAAGGAAGCAAAGTCGAAGATGGTGACGGGGTGCGTTGCTGGGCAGAACGAGCGGCCGCGAGTCCTGGGTCCTGTGGTGGCGCAAAACGATCGATACTGGAAGCAGAAACAGGCGAGGTCATGCCATCATCCTAGATAGCATGATACGAAACTCGGTAAAAATTGCGATTCTCCCCCTCATAACGATATATATGTTTCCAAGTAAAAAAAAAAAAAAAGAAATACGGACCTCACTTGTGGTGCTGCTGGTAGACGGTGTCGACGGTAATAGCTTCACTTGACTAGGACGAACGAACACACCGTGATTCAAGCGACAATCAAAGTAACGTTTTCCTTGAACCACACCGCTGTTCTTGCCAGTAGGCTCATCGAGCTCGATACCTATCCATTTGCCTGTCTGGAAGCTTGTCGTTCCAGCGTAGCGGATGGTACCAATTTTGCCCTGGACCTGAACGCGTGCTCCAATCCTCAGATCGTGGTCATTAGCACCGACGATGTTGTTACGCTGCGAGTCTAGCACAGATGAACGTCTGTAACGCTCGGTTGCTGACATCAAGTACTAGTCTGCACTGGCGCTCGTTTTTATATATTTAAGGGGTACAAAAAAGCAATTGCAAAAGAGTCGACTTCAAGATCGTGCTTTTTCTTCACTGAGAGAGACGTTATTATTTCTGTGTTACTCTGCATTTGCAAGGACGTGATCAATAGCTTCAACAACCGAATCAAAAGCTCTGAACTTTTCATCCGCATTCTGCTCATCGCCTGGTCGATATTTTCCAGTTTTCACTGTAGAAGCCATGCATTAGCTCTTGTTTGATCAATCTATTGCTTTGTACTTGCCTAAAAATCTATGGAGTCCTAGTTCCAGCGCACCGCCGCCGAGGTCATTGTTTGCATCGTCACCGATAATAGCGACATTTTCTGGAGAATCTTGCATTCCTCTGTAAAGTGCTGTCAGGGTCTATTTCTTCAAGCATGTTGTAGGATGCTATTCTCTCTTACAGCTGTTTCAAGGCCAATTCGAAGAAACTCTTTGATGGCTTGCCAACCACAGTAGCTGTCTTGCCGGTAGCATATTCCAGAGCTGCACCGGCCCACGTCAGCAACAAGGCAACTAAGTGACGGAGCTGTAACTACCTTCTACAAATCCGCCTGGGCCTAGTGATAGCTTCTCATCCTTATCTGCAAAGTACTTTGCCTTGTGGACAGCAATCAGTTTAGCAGAAGAGTTGTCCATCAAAAGACGGAACGCTGCGTTCATCTGCAGCAGCAGACTTCCCATTAGCAAGACTCGTCGACAACATGACCACGGATAGAAAAACAAACCGTATCGTAACGAAATTTGGAAGGTGCGAGGCCCACCACAACCGCATTTGGATCATGCATGTCTAGACCCGCAAACTCGTCCAGCGCAGCATCCTCCATCAAAAGTAGGGGGCTACGTGGTGTCAAGAAACACGATAATGTAGCTTGGAAAGGAGTCCAAATCCTTACCGCAGGTTTAGACTTTCCACTTGATCACGGCAAGCAGACAAGGATGTGAAGACCTAGTGGTGGTTAAATACGTCGAGACCTTGGCTAAAAAGATAAATCACGATTATTCATTACTTCATGCTCGTCAATATTGAATCCGATATCGTTTAGTTTCTCCACGAGCCGCCGCGAGGACGTTTTCGTCGTATTAGTGGCAAAGCTACGACGAGGATATCGAGTTGAGCTATGCGACAACTGGTCGTTGTTAACTTTTCCTCGCGTCAAACTTACCGGAAAGGTATGTTGCTAGCCTTCAGTCTTTTGACGGCCTCAATCGCACCAGGGATTGCCTTTGAATCGATGTGAATGGTGCCGCTCAAGTCAATGAGCAACGCTTTCACTTGACTGGTTGCCATCGTCTAGAGTGTGTCGCGCACAGCAGGGCTTTCTATCTAGGGAGGGGGGTCGGTGGTGTCTGGGTAGTGGAACAAGGTTCAATCGTGTGCACCGACCCGCAAACAAAAAACGTCATCTAGCACCAGGGCAACAAAAAAGCCATTTTATTTCATGCAACAAGGAAGACTATAGTTATTGGATTTACAACTCGCCGCTGTTGGTGATTTCAATCTTCTTGCTAGTGCGGCCAGTGGGAGAACCGAGCTTCTCGATAGCCTTGACAACGTCCATACTACATCCTTTGTTAGAATCCAAGCCTAGATTATCATCCAAGATCTCCCTTACCCTTCGACGACGTGGCCGAAGACGACGTGCTTGCCATCCAACCAGCTGGTGGTGACGGTGGTGATGAAGAACTGGGAGCCATTGGTGTTGGGACCAGCGTTGGCCATGGACAAGATACCAGGGCCGGTGTGCTTGAGAGCGAAGTTCTCATCCTCGAACTTGTTGCCTATGTGTACCGAACATTAGCGTCGGATTTTGTCATGGATGTCAGATTGTTTATAACTCACCGTAGATGGACTTGCCACCAGTACCGTTGAAATTGGTGAAGTCGCCACCCTGGAGCATGAACTCAGGGATGACACGGTGGAAGATGCTGCCCTTGTAGCCATAGCCGTTCTGGCCAGTGCAAAGCTGACGGAAGTTTTCAGCAGTCTTGGGGACAACGTCCTTTCTCAATTCCATAACGATACGCTTTTTATTGAGAGAAGACAAACGTCAGCCATGAGCAATGTACACGCGTTGCACCAACTTACGCCGAGAGGCTGACCGTCAGCAGAGACATCGAAGAAAACCTAGAAGTAATACAGTGTTGTTAGTCCATCCGTCTTTTGAGTTACATCTTTGAATAGCTCGGTCGCTGGCTTTACCTTGGGGTTAGACATGTTTAGAGCAAGCAAAAGAGTAACGAAAAAATTTCGCGAGGAAAGGCAAAGTAGGCTGCTTTTGATGTCGGAGTCAAATCTCTCGACTGACTTTTCCAAGCCCTGAGAACTGCCGATGGACGCGATGATTGCTAGGACGGCGCAAGGGTCAGTCAATCTATCGTTTCTGCTTTAATTTCGTATGTGCACTTTTCCCATCCTTTCTGAAAGATGTTGTATGTATATATTATCAAGTCTGAACTGTACTAAAGATCGTACCTCCGACAGTTACTACGAACGATGTCTCGGCAAATGATGCCGGGTTGTCTTGCCATGCTTGTTTGGAGCGCGGTAAAACTAAGCCGAATTTGGAGGCACCGTGCCCTCCGCAGCTTACCAACTTGATATCACCTGTGAAACAAGCAATCTGCAAAGCGACCCCGTTGTGAATATGCTGGCGTAGGCTTTGGGCAAGGAGATATGCTTAAATATTAGAGGTTTATTTTTTTTCTTTTTTTTTTTTTTTTTTGTTGCCGAATGAGCAAACTCCTCTTTTCCGCGTGTTTTGGGGCCGCCGTCTTAGTTGCGGCAGGAAATCGTGTGGCTGTATGCAGATCATGAAATGCGGTGTGCAATAGCCGTTCCCACAACATGCAAATTGAGACAGTGTTGTTTTCTTTCTTGATTCTCCGTTTGAGCACCTCGTAAAAAATAATAATAATAAATGATGCCTGTTGGCAAACAAGTTTTGCAATTTGGTTCTGCCATGGTGACACCAATGTATCGGAGGCTTTAGCGTGAGATTCCAGCACTTTCTTTTTGGATCTTCTCCCGCAGGGGGAATGCAGAAAATGCACTGATGGTGCATCGATCCATTGATTTTATTGATACTTTGTTTGATTGGAAGCATGAAATAGATATGGAATTTGTTACAGCATGGGCATAGATATGACTTCGATGATATTTAGATATATTGCAACTCTGCCATTGTATCCATAGTCTGTAAAGCCGCATTTAAAAACCTCATTCACTCGATTGTGTTGTACATTGTTTACCTTTTCGCTAAGCAGAGTGGACACATTATGTAGGCAGCATTGTAGCATCTCCGGAAGTTGGTCCTCGTATGACCTTGACGAGGTATCATCGATGCTTGAAAGGGACATTAAATGTTGAGCGAGTTTGTATGCCAGACGGTAGTCATCTTGTGTCTATATAGGAACATTCATGAGCCAGTTAATCGAGAAAGCTTTAGAGGTATGCTTTTTCCCTACACTGCGCAGTTGTTTTTGTAGCTCCTTGACCTGAGTCTCCAATCTCTCAGCTTTCTCCTGAGCAAACTTTTCTCGTTTTTGTATCCGCCGTCTGCGCTCGATCTCTTTACCAAGTCGATCCTTGATAACTTCTATCTCGCCTTTCAATCTGGTAACTTGAGCTTTGAGTACAGCGTCAGCTTCGTCCAGTTTTCCTTGCCAATACTTTTGTATGTCAGATGCATCCTTGGACATGGACGCTTGCATATCTTGTAACTTATTGTTCCAAGCGCGTTCAAGTTCCTTCACGGCATCCTCGTGACTTGCTTGGGCTTTTCGCAGTGCATGATCGACGGCAGATTGTCTCTCAATCTGCCACACTTCCCTTTCTGCTTCGAACTGTTCACGGGTTTCCGCTAGGGTTGCTTCATAATCTGAACGCATGTTATCTAGCCTTGCTTCATGCTGCATCGCTATCTGATGGTTCTCGTTCATGAATAACTCTCGCATTCGCTGCATCTCAGTCTCATGATTTTCCATCATATTTTGGAGCTTGGCTTTGTGCTCTTGCTCGATATTCTGTAACTGTTTCTCGAGCTGGAGTATGCGTTCATCCGTGGCTTGCGGCTTCTCCTCTAGACGATTCTTGAGTTCATCGATCTCCGTTTGCTGTGCTTCGCAGCGATATGTCAACTCTGCAATCTCTCGCTGATACTTTGGATTGTCATCCTCTTGTGATCCACAGACGTTCGCCTTGAGTCGTACTAACTCAGCATCCTTGGCATTCAAACGCTCCTGCAGGGCTGCAAGGCGCCGTTCGTGCTTCTTCTGTTCTGTATCTAATGCATCATCGTGGCGCCTTCTCGCTTCTTGAAGCTCCTCGGTATAATCCAAACGTTGCTGCTCTAGCTGCTTCTGTAGAGTCTCGATCTGATATCACCAGTATGAGTTCTCGCTACTCCTCGAGCTACAGTTCAATTTTGCACATGCCTCTTGCATCATGTCGCGCTCGATATCCTGGATACGTTTCTCCCACAATCCTTCCTTCATTTTAACTTCACGTAGCAACTAGGAAATATGAATGAACTTGGCGGCTATCATGGAGAAAACTTGGCATCCAACTCACACTCGCAGTATTGCGTTCGTATGTTTCCCTATCTTGTTGCAGTTGTTTCTCGAGTTTTTCAGCACGCTCTCGATACTCTTTGTGTTCTGCCAAGATCTTTGACGGGTGGTGGTTCATTAGCTTTCAGCACAGAGCGAGGAGGCTTTTGACCAAATTTATCTTCACTGGACCCTTTACCGTTACTCGCTCCACCTCCCAGTCGTGTATAGGAGCACCAGGACCCAGTGTTAAGGTACGTTCCTGCTGTGGTCGTGGCCGGTCAACCGATTGCTGCATTGTTTCGAAACAAGAAAAGAAAGAAAAAGAGAGAGGCCTGTACCACGAGGACACGGACGGCTCCACATTCCGAGAGATAGAGAGCGCTATGCTCGGACCCGGATTCGTTGCAGCAACCCCGTGATTTGAACAATAAACATGCAAATGATGTACTTTTTTACAGAAACCATCAAAAAAAGAAATGAATGCAACAATGCAAGGGAATGTATACTATCTATCTAAATATGTGATTACTCTTCTTGTTCCATATCTTGGTCTTCTCCTTCTTCTTCCTCCTCTATTTGATAGTCGTCGTCTCTTGGCAGAGTGGTTGCAATAATATTAAGCATCGAATCCAGGTCTTCTTCCCCAAACCGTTCTTCGCATTCTTCAATGATCTAATGCGGGATATCAGGAAGCAAGTTCCATATTATACAGTGCAAAAGAAAAACTGAGTTACCAAGTAAATATCTACAGTACTTCGCGGCCGAAGGTTCAAAATTTGTAGTTTTTCTGCGCGTGTAAGTTCAAATTGAGAGAACGCCTCCAAAAACTGCTGCACTTGCTCTGGAGTCTGTGTACTGCATGGAGTGTTTTTCAGATACTCGGACAGCTGCAACAGGATCGGCGTGATTAGGCATTGCTGTCAAATCCACTCTGATCAAGGAATGTACCTCGTGTTGAATAGTCAATAGATTCTCGGGGTATACACTGTCTGGATCCTGGGCTTTTGTTTCATTCTGAACTTGTTGTCGTTCTTCAATTAATCGCAGCACTTCGTAATTGCTTAACAATGCTGATTGCGCTTTTATTAACTGCATTTTTCTCGGAAGAGGAAGGGGGATTTGCGGAGAAAGGCAGCAGCCGAGGGAGTTTCATAATGGAAGAGCAAAGGGTCGTGGGTGGTAAAAACAGGGGATATGTCAGCAAGCAAAATTTTATAGAGAGCTATGTAGCTTCAGCTTTGGATGCATCGTAAGCAGGCATATCTGACGATTCCGGAGCGTGATGTTCTGCTACTTGTTGATGTGCAGAAGGGGAAGCAGCATTTTCAGGATGAGAAGCATTGTATGATCGCATGGCATCCTCGTATTCAGAGAGCTCTTTGTTGTACATGTCATAGTATTTCTATTTTGTTTGATAATTGATTAGGTGATATGAATAAATCGCCAGGCAGATCTCTGCGCTCACCTGCTTTTCATCCTTTGGTAAATCCTTCCACTTTTGCGCAAGGATCTTTGTAATGTCTCCCAAACTTTCATTTGGGTACTGATCCTTGATTTTATCACGTTCAAAGCGGCAGTACAAGAAGAACACATTTCCAGGTCCTTTGGGCGCATTTGGATCCTTTTTCTTTTTTGGTTTTTCCACTCGTCTCCGTCGAACTGGTGCCTTTTGCCACAGGGCTTCATCGTGCGAAGACGCTGCATCCGACTCTTCTCCGTTCTCTTTACCAATCCGTTCGAGTAGGAACCTATATCATTCATATGGATAAGCTACAAATGGAATATCTGACATAGTTCCCCATCCCCAAAATAATACTTGCAATCGCTCCAGTTTCAGTCGGTGTATACTCTTTCGTGCCTTGTAGATTCGCACATGAAGTACATCATTCTCCTGTTGAGTTGCTCAACCTGTTCAGTCTTTTGATCTCAAGTAAGAACGTGCGCAAGCTGGAAATTGTTACCTCTTCGATCTCGCGGACTCGTCTCTTCAGTTTCTTGTACTTATTCCGCAATTGCTCTGTAAAATGTCAGGAGACTGTAAACCGATGCAAGGGGTATGTCGTACCTTCGTTCATCGCGCAGTCAAGGAATCGTGAAAAGGTCCGTCGTGAGTTAAGGGCATGGATATATCCGACTTTTTGCTTGAACGACAAGAGAAATTGGATGCAGCCCTTGTGAAGCGGGCATCCTCGTTTTGGGAATTACCGCTCCCTGCATTTAACAGAGTCGCAAAGCTGTGATAATACTCCAAGATGAGAATAGCATAGATATACGAATGCAAACATTCTGTGTGCCACTTACATTATTGAATAGTACAAATGGAGGTCGATCGTTATTACCTTAAGCGTCAGAGCTTACTTCCGTAGAAAATGCAGCCGCATTTTCCAAGTCAATTGACCTGATATGTCAATCTTCTAGAGCAGTTTCATATTGCGACAGTCGAGCAGATGATTTTCCGCACAATTATGCACCTTCATTTGTATTCAAGATTAATAATGCATGGTACATATTGTATTCGAAAGGACTTACTGCTACAATGGGGTCGTTCAATTAATGCCAGCTACAGATCTTTTCTTGCATCAGTGCAGTAATTTTTGCATGCGCGCAGCTGTTACAACCATATCTAAATACATTTTCAAACACGGCGCGCAAGTTCGGCCGTGTAACAGATCCCTGAAAGGTTCACGGCAACAGGCTGTCTTGGTTGCTTGGATAAACAATAGTATTTAGGATAAGTATTGAATGGAAAACGTTTACCGACATGATAACGGCGACACTACCTTGATGGTCCCTTCCTGGGTGCTTGGGTGACTTTTTGCTAAGTTGTATCTTCTACTCGAATACCGGCTGAACTATTTAGCCAGGTTTCTGTCTATATATATCCTTCAACGTAGCATTTGCTATTTTGTACTTTTGAACATCTTCCCCGCCCTCCTTCCCACAAACTGTCCTTCCTGAGTTGCGTTCATGTTATCTTCTAGTATCAAGCGCGTCTATGAGAACTACGTGCTACACAGCTCTCGCAAAATTCAAGTTTTCTCACTAAGCGCTGCGGTTCTGTTTACTACGATATACCTTGGATATCGCCAGATAACGGTGCCACCAAAGAATCTTCGACACCTACCGTGTGTAAACAATCTTCGATTTATATGGGCGCTCTTTTCAAAGTGGCCGATTCACGATATCGCGAAAAAGATTACAATCCCTACTGCACTTCAAACCGAACATGGTATCTATGTCGTAAGTTCATGCCGCTCCTGTGAATATTCCACCAGCAGGTCAAAAGTTTACATTCCGTTGTGATCTAGAGATTTGATCAAGTATGACTGTATCCAAAAAGTCCCAAGCATTAAATTATCCCCAACTAATATTCAAAACGGAATGGCTGGATAGTTAGAGTACAGAATCCGATTGCTGCAAAGAGATTCTTGCTCAAGACCGGCAAGTTCTATAAATTTTCCATCGAAGCTAAAAGTATATTTGAATAAATATTCACTGGCCAGCATGTAGATATATTTCAAAAACCTGGGTTTCAACAGCGTCATGTGAAAACATTGGTGGGCAAGTTCTTCCTGGGTCGAAATATTTTAATGTTAAACGGAGAAGAGTGGAAAGCACAACGTAACGTAAGTAAAAAGAGTATGAGCGACGGCTTGCATTGAAAATACAGTGCTCTAAAGGATTGAATTCAAATTATATAGATCGCCAATCCCGCGTTCCACCGATCTATGCCAGTTGAATTGTTTACGACGCTGACGCACAAACTTTTCAAGACAATGGATACTATGGATGAGACTGTTGATTTTCTGGACCTTACGACACGCTTCGCTCTCGATGCTATTGGACTGGCAGAATTCGGTAATTATTTTTCGGAAATATGATGCTTACTTTACAAGCAGTTACTGAATGTTGGTCTCTTGTCTGTATGCACCTATGTAGACTTTGATTTCAACTCCACCAGGATCCAGAAAATGAATGGACAAGCAAGTACTCGGTGCGTTAATGAAAATTTGTTCGACTCGATATTCTTCTTGTTTCCGTTCTTGGAAAGCAAGTTTTTAGGGGCATTTCCGAAACGTCGAAAAGTACATCGAGATCTTGACGACTTTTTAAACGATATGGATACCATTATCGCGCACAAGCGCAAAATTGTGAGTGATGAGAAAGCAGCACGGATAGAGAAGAAAGAAAGCGAAAAGGATCTGTTGACGCTCATGATTGAAAGCGAAAACAAGGGAGAAGATGCACTCAGTGACGGGAACTCAAGGTAAACAAGCAGTTATCATTGTTGACACTCAATAATAGAACGATTTCATTGAGTGTACTCTACAGAGCAATTTGTGCTTGTTCTTTATCGCCGGCCACGAAACTACCGCAAATGCTTTGGCGTATGCCGTCTATTACATGGCCATCAATCCTGTAGGAAGATGCTTGATCGAGGATCCGTGCGAAGAACCGGGGCTAACCAACTTTGCTATCGCAGGATGTCCAAGAGAAGGCGAGGCAGGAAGCTTGAAATGTCCTTGGCGACGGCAGCGAAGATATCTTCCCTACGATCGAGCAGACCAAATCGCTAACTTATTGCAGTTGCGTTATTAAGGAGGTACTTTCATAGAGATGGTACTATACCTTTAGACTTGACAGGGTCTTGTAACATCCTGATGATTTTATCATTTAGACACTGCGCCGAAGCAATCCCATACAGTCCATGGTGGCTAGGACTGCTGCCGAGGACTCGGAACTTGATGGAGTTTTTATTCCAAAGGGTACCAAAGTAGCTCTCGATATCCGTGATATGCACAATAGTCCTCGTATATGGAAAGACCCCGAGACGTTCAATCCAGACCGCTTTTTGCCTGGAGGAGAGGCAGACCAGTTGGCTGGTTCTGGCATGGCATGGCTTCCGTTTAGCAATGGTGCACGTCAGTGTATCGGTATGAACTTTAGCCTCGCTGAGCAAAAAGTACTTTTGCCTTTGCTGCGTAAATTTTAATAGACCGCTACCTAGTAGTACGCAGTAATCCAGCCTAACACGACTTTTTTCTCTCTATAGTTCGCAGATACGAATGGTCGTTACCAGAGAACTCCATTCACAAGAATGGACTCGTTACAACTAGTATGGGGTTTATCACAACTAAAAAGCTTGAAATCACCTTTAGAAAACGTCATTAGTCAGCCGAAATCGACCAATCTAGCCGTGACAATTGTATATTTTATTCATATTTATGCCTTTCTATATCACATTTTGAAATAGCCTATCCAGACACGTTCCTGTTTAATAAATTACATATCTATAAAATTATTCGAGACTGTGGCTCAAGCGAATGTAAACGTGAAATAGTTGATATATTTCGAAAGAGTGCCTTTTTTGCCGTTATATATTGGCCGGAAACACCGACTGATCACCATATCTTCTGGAGACTAAAATGAGAAAAGCAAACCCATACTGCAATTAAGAATGAAGACGATGCTAGCGCTGAATGCTGTGCAGCGCATATCATACGCAGATAGGTGATTGCTAGATTGATATATGAATACATATTCTCTCTAACTTCAACATTTATGAGAGGAACCTAGGGATTGATTTAAAGAGGATGCATTGTATAAACCTTTATTCTGAGCGATGTTTAGTTGCAGGTTATAGACCCTTAGTCATCGTTTTATCTTCTGAACACTAGCCGTGAACTCATATTCGGCGAGCTTATATTTGTAAATCCTTTAATAGCAGATGAATACCTGATCCAATTGCCTGTCCAGGTCACTTGCATGACGTCTTAGGAAAAGACGAGACGCTTCCGAAGATACCGGAATCATTGCCGGTTCCAGCGTCCTCGAGCAAGGAGCATCCTGCATTCATAAGAACAAGGAAAGTAAATCACTCCAATAGCAGTTATTAATTAGCTTACATGCTCAAGCACAATAACAGCAAAAGAGTTTGAGATCAAGACAACTAGAGTTTTGATTCAGGGTTTATGCGGCTCCGCGGACTTTGACTGCAACAGACATCCATGTCTTGCTCGATTTTTCGCGACTTCTTTCTCTTGGTCTGCCCTGTTTTCCGTCCACCTGTTCGTCCTGCTCAAGATGGCCAGGATTAAAAGGCCGTTGAAAGCCAAGGATCCGAATAAACAGCCTCGCCGAGATCTAAAGAGGCCGAAACCTGCACAGTTGCGTGCGACCAGAAAGGTAATGATACAATATCAAATGTGGCTCTTTTGAGAAAGTGTAATCGAACTTTGATAGGCACATGTGGCTCTCTCATACAATGACCTTGTCCGGGTACGATCGCTACGAAAGCAAGGTAAGACATGGCGCGAAGCGGCAGAAGTCTTGGGGCAAGATATCGCAGGCAGAGTTGTTTGTTATTATTACCAGAAATACTGCAAGGAACACAAGCTTCCATCAGGAAGGAGGTGACGAAAATGATGAGGTAAGCAGATGTACATAGAGGAGCACGTAAGCATATTGGTAACTGGCTGTATCCTCAGAATGGGAGTTTGTCCCTGGAGGTGGAGCACAAAAAGCGTTCCAAACCTTGGATGAAAGAAGAGGAGCGAATCCTTATGAAGGCGGTCAGTGAAACCAAGCCATTGAGAGACAATGCAAAGGCAATCGGCAGGTCTGAGGGCGCATGTTACCAAAGATCAGCACTGCTGTTGTCCGCAGACGACGTAAAACAAGGAGAACGCTTCTGTCGTCAATGCAAAAGAAAACTACCGGAATCATTGTTAACCATTACTGAAATTGGCAAAATTTCCACAAAATGTCACAATTGTTGAGAGGAAGATAACCAAGTATGATGTCTGCATACGAATATTTTGAACATCTGCTGACAACGTATACCTTCCAGCAACTACAACAACGTAGAACAATGGCGGGCAAAAATAAATCAGCCGCCATAAGCGCAAAAACCAGAGATAGGACGGTTCGGTCAGATTTCGCTCCAATATCGGAATACCTTTGTTTAGTCACAGAAGGCTGCAATCGAGAACATACAACATGCAGATGTTGCGACCGGAGTTTCAGCGGTCGCCGCAGAAACGGAACTGCAGCATGGCTCGACAATCGCCGTTGGACGGGATCCGGTGTATTCTTCACTGTATGGCCATAAGTTCGACCATCACCACCAGTAGCTCCCAACTTGTCATCCTGATCAGACTTTAGATTGGATTGTTGCATGTGTAACATGTAAATTGTTCAATTTTTTGGAAAACGTCCACGTATTTTTTGCTAATACAGTTATCTAGAACCAAAAGTGACCACTCTGAAGACGAATTCTTGCAGTTCCTTAATGACATCCAAACAGCACCTGAGGAGTGGAAACATGTCCCAGTCCCAAGTGAAGCACTATCGGGTATCCGAAAAAGGTTGGACAGCATGCGGCAAGGTGACGAACTTGGAATTGAGCAATGTAAAGAACAGGGCGTTAAAACATTTCTGGAAACGACAAAAGATGGACAAGGGAATTAACAGAATGAAGTAAGTCAAGATTCGTTTGAGACTGCTTAGCTTCTGTACTTTAACTATCAATTACTATTACGAACACAGGAGGTCGATTTGATCATAATAACAGACGAACTTATTGATCTGGCAAAAACGAACGGCGCTATGGATAGGGGAACACGCCTCATAGGCACTTGGAAGTCATCACAAAAGAAGGTCAGAGTAAATCTTTTAAGCTTCAATCGAGTGATAAACTCACGATACGCTGATCAAGCTTATACGACTTCGAGGCATATGCATTATACGGAGAATCTAGAAATCATGCTATGTCCATAGTCCGTATCGTGTCATGAATGCCGTCTTATGTGTATCTTCGGGTGCTACTCGTATCTGATGATATCCACTTCGTTAGTCCAATTTCGAGAAAATTAAATGGCGTCATGTCAAAAACTGGCTATATACTTTTACATTGCTGTATAAGGTATAATTAAAGCCAAATACAATACGCGATTACACTGTGGTGACATGTAGATGACCGGATCCTTTCACGCAAGATATTTATTAGCAGGCCAGATTTGCCAAACCCAAGGGCATTTAAAGTAAACCGCGTGCTTTTATTAGATATGCTAGTCGCTTTTTGTTGGATATCCTAGTCCAAAGTGGCAATTAAATTAGCCAAAACCGTTACGAAGTTGCTTTTCAGTCAGCACGTACTCTGAACGGATTAGCAGCGAGGTAGTACACAGCGCAGGATAACGCATTAGCCGTTGTGTTGTGACCAGCAAGGAAAAGATATGCAGGTTGGCCTGGATTATTTCTATGCGTTAAAACGAATGCCGAATGTTACAAAAATTGATGTTACTGCATCTTTAGCTCCTCGTCAGTGTGAGCTCCTTCACCGTTGTTTTCACTTTCAATCATCAAGGCCAAGAGGTCCTTCTTGCTCTCAGGCACTTGAGGTGCGTTTGTATCTTTTTCTTTGCTCAAGGCCCTGCGTTCGTGTGCAATAACTTGATCTAGCATATTTAGAAATTCCTTCATTTCTCGATGACGCTTTCGTCGCTCGGGAAATGCCCACAGAATTTTTGTTCAAGAAACATGAAGATCAAGGAAAAGTGGTTCAAACAGGCCTTGCCGACACCATCGTACGTAACCATCCCAAGGGCTTTGACGACCCTCGATAGCGTGGGAATCAAAACTTGTGTATAAACCAGAAAATAAGATGCTCTGCTAGCGAGAATACAGCCATTCACGATCATGTAATTACTCTAGTGCAAAGTATCCACCTACTGTGCCCTGTTTATTAGTGAGAAAATGCAAGGGGACATTGCCCGAGGATTCCCCTAACAAGGATGGAGTCGGTACCGCCGCCGCCATTCAAGCTCTCAAATCATTGGATACCAACTTTGAGCGACGTTACTAAAGCATGGCCCAGATATGGATACATTTTATAATAAACACTGATCTGAAACAGCATGCTAATGAAGACAAGTGCAATATGCCGAGACCAAAGAGAGCAAGAGATTGTGTGTATATCCGTATGTCTAGATGCAGAAGAAAAGGGCAGAAACAGGACGCTAAAGAGGATGTAGTATTTAGTCGTCGTTATCGAAAACAATCTTTGTCGCCTTGGGTGCATGTTCGGTATCTTTGAAGAAGGCGCCGTAAGCGCTGTGGGTCTTCTTTTTGACAGATGTTCCAAATTTGAGGAGTCCATCAGGGACAGGCATGTTTGCTTGTTTGAGTACATTTACGAGCTCGCCAGAGTGAGCTTTATCCTGTACTGTGAAGAAAGTGTAAGCGGTACCCTTCTTGCCACCACGGCCAGTACGACCAATACGGTGGATGTAAGCTTCAATGGTAAGAGGAAAGGTAACGTTGATCACGTATTCAACATCAGGGATATCCAAACCACGAGCAGCCACGTCTGTTGCGACCATCAACGGGTGAGAGCCAGACTTGAATTGGTTCAAAGCGGCCGTGCGCTGCTGCTGACTCTTGTCGCCGTGGATACCGATGACCTTGTAACCATTTCTAAGCAACTGTTCTTCAATACGCACCGCTTCCTTTTTGTACAAGGCAAAAATCAACACACGATTGCTTCGGCTGGCATGGATTTTTTTCAACAAGTCCATCAATTTTCTAGTCTTGCTTCGTGGATCATCCAAGACTTCAACAATCTGCTTGACGTTTTGCGATGCGGCGAGTTCGTCCGAACCGATAGTGACTCGAATAGGGTTCTTGAGGAAATCAGCAGCAAGTTTACGGACACTAGCAGGCCAGGTGGCAGAGAACATGAGAGTCTGGCGGCTGGAAGGCGTTTGTTCAATAATCTTGCGTATATCTCGTTCGAAACCATCATCCAACATGCGATCAGCTTCGTCCAAGACCAAGAATGAAATCTCACTCAAGTCGCAAGCACCATCATCAATCAAATCCATCAGACGTCCAGGTGTGGCTACAACGATGTCGACACCTCTCTTGAGAGCCTCGACTTGAGGATCCTTTGGAACGCCACCGTAAAGGCAGATTGTAGAGATACCCATAGCTTTACCGGCGGCACTAGCTTGCTCATCACTTTGCATAGCAAGTTCACGGGTGGGAGAGAGGACAAGCATGGTTGGCTTCTTGCTCTTGGCACCACCCTTGAGCTGTGATGAGATGTGTACAAGACCAGGAACAGTGAATGCATACGTTTTGCCGGAACCAGTCTCGGCAATACCGACAATATCGCGACCAGAGAGTGAAATCGGCCATGTAACTGCCTGGATGGGTGTAGGGTTTGCGAACTTTGCGAATACGTTGAGAAGCGATTCGGGCAAGTTCGTCTGCGAAAACTCGAGAATAGGTCGAAGCTTCAAGTCACCGTGAATATCGACCTCGTTTTTCTTCAAATACTCATCAATTGTACTTTGTGGCAAGGCTGTCAATGAAGGATGCTCCTTGTAGATATAGCTGGCTAACTGATCAATCTCCATATTCTGCTCAGAAGCTGCTGCTACTGTTGTTGCTGCTTCTTCATGGTTTCTTTTCTTTTCTTTCTTCTCTTTTTTAGATTTCTTCTTCTCTTTGTGATCGCCTCCGTGTTCCTTTTTATGCTTTTTGCTGTGTTTCTTTTCATCCTTAACTTTCTTGTTTTCCGTCTTTTCGGACTTGTGTGTTTTGCTCTTCTTTTTGCTCACTTCAGACCCGGAAGTTCCTTCTTCAGTTCGCTTTCTCTTTTCAGCCTGTAGATTTGAATGTTAGAGATTCCTGTCGCTTAACATTTATTTGTATATAACATTACAAACCTTTTCAACTCGGGTCGGTGACATTGTGTGCGGAATAAAACGAAGCAAGGCACAGACACTTTTTTGTCTTGATAATTGAGGCTTTGCTGATAAGTGGTCACAAATCTGCATTGACGAATGATTTTGAGGCTTATAAGAATGTCGTCTCCAGATCTGACCACTCGCATGACAGCCAGTTATTGATACGTATGCCATTCAAGATTCAGCTTTATTTTGATTTTGTTCATTCTCATTCTCATTATCATCATATTGGATATAATCTTGTCGATGCCTGTGCGTGAATTTCTTGTCAGGTTTTTGACGATAGGTATCCTGAATAAGATTGTAAAAGAATCGATAGTAGAAGAGTAAATTGTCGTAGCGTCCATCTTCGTATCCTCCTTCAAATGTTTCCGCATATTCCCGGTAGAGATAATAAATGGCTTCAATCGTTGCTAAATGGTTCTCGCTCTTTTGCTGATATCTCCAAAAGTTAGTCTTGCGAGCTTGGATAGTGACCTTTTGCAAATTCTGCAACGCAGGTGTCTCGCGCACAATCCTTGACGCTTGTTTCCAGGTACCATCTATAACAATGATGCGGTCAAACGAATCTCTCGGAATCTCCTCCAGTCGCTTTGCGTCAGGTCCAGGGAACAAAAGCAGCGACCCTTCGAATAAGTGATTTTCCTCTGATGCCTCTGTCCAGTTGTAAATATCCACATCATCTTCTGCAATGACCCGAGCATGTATGGCTGTTGATTTGCCGTCCAATTCCATTTCGTGCTTTATGCTATTATAAAACATCATCGTCAGCAATATGCAACATTTATCCCGCAAGTTGATCACTTACATGTCAAGATGGACCGGAAGTTTGATATATGGAACCTTGGATCGTTCCATACCAACAACTCCAAAACATCGATAACAAAAATACTTCACAGACTTTTTGCACTTTGAGCACAACGTGCGCTCTTTGACCGTATGCAAGATACTGTCGTCGTTGATCTTTAGATCTTGAAATGGATTGGTCCGTGTCCGCTTCGGTTCCGGCTGTATGTTTCCGTTGTTAGCTCGTTTCTTGTTCCCGTCATGCTGTTCGGGATCGGCGCCGGTAGCTATTGGTTCCTTTTCAGCTGGTGTCATTTAGAGAGAAACAGAGAATTGAAAGAAACGAGAGGAGAATGTGCGGGGTGTCGGAGGAGCAGAGGCTTGTTTTCCTTAGTTTCATATCTTTCCCCTCAAACTCGACATGGCGATTCAGTTACTGCAGCGATCCCGGCCAGTCCTTGCACGATCTAGCTTCCTGATCACAAAACGACATACGAGTGAGCAACATATAATAGTTGGGCAGGTTATTTTGAGTAGTGCTCACTAAGTTATTCTGACAGCTGGAGCGGCAGCGGCTATCGCCGACCCATTGAAGAAAGAACCTGCAGTCAAATCGGTGGAAGAAGAGAACAAGGAACAGGGATATACACATGGAGCATATCACTGGACGATGGAAAGAGCATCCGCAATAGCGTTAATACCGCTCATCAGCACCCAGTTCATTTACGGCGCACATCCAATCTGTGACGGACTTTTGGGCGTCGTGCTGCCTTATCACATCTACCTCGGTTTCGACTCTTGCATTACCGACTATATACCAAAGCGAGTATATCCACGAATGCATCGTGTCGCAAATTGGACCTTGATGGGCACAACCGGTCTTGTCATGTGGGGATGCTTCGAATTCAATACAAACGACGTCGGTTTAACTGAAGCCATCCAACGCATCTGGACAGCATAGAGAGATCGATCAGTTTATTCAATTTATCGCAAACAATTTATAGATACTTTCAGAGAAGAAGATGAAAAATGTACAGATTAATAGCAAAGAAGCATGGGTCTCGCCGCAGTTTCTGATGAAAACGAACAACATACTCTGGCTTAATCAAAATCATTTTATTTACACAATTCACTCTATGTGCTTTTAAATATGGGTGACGTTCAGTTCATGTTGAGCAATAACAACGGCAACTATATCTCTATGAACCACTGTGAGGGGCTCAAAAGACGGTATAAATTATATCTTACCTCATAGTATCTGTCATGCTTGTGATCGGCTGACAGATACTACTCAAAAATTCAAAATGTCAAAAATCCGACTTGTTGGATGTCTTGTATGCGCTGGGTGCGTGCTTTGACCAACTTGGTAAGGTTCCACCAAATACCACCCTTCTACTCCAATTGCAACAGCCCGTAGGAGGGGTAATAGGAACCACCGGCCTCTGCGGGCATTTTAGACCTGGAAAAGGGTAATATAAACTGATAAGTCATTTGGTGGATGAATTTATTACGCGCTAGGCGATCGAAAAGCGAGAATAAATGAGTTGGAGAAATTCAACGCTTGGGAAGATAGAATTATTCTGTGAAAAGAATGTATATTTTTACGAAAAGAACATGTCATCGAACGTTGGTTTTTTCTCTTTGCTAGTATTTTGAGAAGAGGAGGAGACATTGAATATATCATCGAAATTACTTGCGGTGCTGGATGGCATCTCTTGCTTTGCAGGTGCAGGACTTCCAAATAAAGAATTCAATTCATCTTTCAGCGAACCGGTTCCTGATCCTGACGGAGCAGCTGGTGTGCTTGATTCTTCACTTTCCTCAAACGCAGATAGATCAAAACCATATTTAGCAACAGACTTGGCCTGCGACGGCGACATGGTAGTTTTCACCGGCTGCTGCTGCTGTTGCTGCTGCTCTTGCTGTTGATTGCCAAATATAGGTGATCTTGCTAATGAAGGTGAGTTCATGTTCAAAGGAGCAGATTCGGCCGCCGGAGCTGGAGGCTTAGGAGAGGCGGGAGGATGTTGGGTGGTACTGGAAGATGAAGGAAACTCTGCGGTTGTCGGGGAGCTGAACTTTTGCTCAACGGTGGAGAGGTCAGGAAACTTGGCTTCAATATCACTGATGTCTATGTTGGGAGTGGTTGATCTAGCCTGCTTCTCTTCTTGAAGTCGATTCAATGTCATCATAGGAGAAGAAGACGTCGAAGAAGCCTTTCCGTCTTTGATGCTCGCAAACGGATCATATGTCTTTTTGCTTGGTGATTGCGTATTGGCTGCAACTGAAGCTGAAGAGTTTGAGTTTTGAGCCGAGTCTGGCTGCGGCGCAGATGCAAATAATTCTGTCGAGGGTGCGCTGGATAATGCAAAAAGATTGGCAACATCAATTTTGGGACTCTGTGCTGTCATGGATGCGATTTCTTCCTTGACTTGCTGCGTCTCATTCTGTGCACTTTCGGCTCGTTGTTTGAAATGCTTGCCCTCTTGCTTGTACATTTGAAGTTCTCGGATGAGATCCTCCTTTCTCTTTTTCTCTTGCTGCAGTTCATGCTCAGCATCCTGGGCTGCTTTTTTCAAAGCTTCCAATGCTTCCTTTTCGCGCTGGATCGTCTCTTGTAGTTCTTTCACAGCTTTTTGCTCGGCTTCTATTTGACTACGTAGCTGATCATTATGTTGTATTTGTGCTCGGGTATCGGCTCGTATGGATGACAAGTTATTTTCCAGTTCTGTACGCTGCAACCCAAGGTGCTGCCCTGCTGCAAATGGTATTTGTCCCGTTGGTTGCTGCATAATAGATTGTCCTGTTGGCTGTTGTGGGATAGGTTGCTGTTGTTGTTGCGGTTGTACAGCTGCTGAAGAGTCACCGAGACCCAGCAAGTCCATCTCATTAGAAGCTTGCTGCATGCCAGAAGCTTGAGGTGCTATCCCTGCATCTGAGCTTGCTAAGTGAGCAACTATTCCAATACATGTCATTCCAATGATTCGGACTCACCGATATTAATATTGGTCAGCATATTAGGTATTTGTTCGCCTGCTAAACGTCTATCAATCAAATGCATAGCTACTGCAAATTGCTGCAAATCCAGGTGACCGGCCTGCTTGGTGTCAGCAAGATCCCAGATGCGTGCCAGCTCGCTGGACGGTAATTTCGAGTGACCAAAAAAGTGCACTGCATCGGACCCTGTCAAATTCAGATTTAGTGGATGACACGCAGCTTTTAAAACTTGATTCAACTTACCCGATATTACACCGGTTTGATTGGTATCTAGTTTCTCAAAAAAGGATCTGTATTTTGCAAATTCATCGCGGGATATAGATATTTCGCTTCCATTCGGCATCGGTAAACGAGTGTTAGATAGTGTCGATGGTGTTCCAGTAGCGTGCCGTCTGAGTGTAGGAGATGCTGATAACTTTGACAAATTTGGTGACATGGCTCGTTCTGAAGCGGCGGCAGCGTAAATAGATGCTGACAACGAAGTTGGTAAAGGATATCCAGATATAACTCGATTAATATAATGCATTGCAATTATAAATTCAGTCTGATTCAAAGTTCCTGATTTGCGTGTATCGGCAAGTGTCCAAATCTGATGAAGTATGGAAGGCGCCAAATTGGACCGTAGAAACACTGTTTTTGCCTTTTCACCTAGCACCATACATCAGACTTGTATGTTTCAGCCTTTCGAAGACATCCTATATGCCAACCTGTCAAGATTCCATCTACAGGACCTGCAGATTGAAAAACTGCAATGTATTTGGAACGTTCATCTGGATTTATCGTATCGCTTCCCCCCGCAGATCCCGTAGCTGATAAGCTAGGACTTGACGGTGTGGTCGTTCGAGCTGGTGTTGCTGGCGGTCGAAAATGGACATTCTCAAACTGGGGAGGTGGTACTAGAAAGTTCTAGGATAAGGCACGACTAATCCCAAAGTTGGTTATTTTTCTCACTAACCTGCTGTCGTTAGCACAGGACTAGCTGGCATAATTCCATGCTGAGCACAGGCTATCAATTTCAGAGCTATGCTAAATTCTCTGTCTGTCAAGAAGCCTCGCTTGTCTTGATCGGCCACCTCCCAAATCTTGACAAAGTCAAGTTAGCAGCAAGATCTTCAAAGGTCAATCACCCGAAGCTCACTTCATTTAAAATCTTTTGTGGTATGTCAGCTTTCTTGAAGAAGGCCAAGGCCTCGTCTTTTAGGAGAATGCCTTTACGCTCGGCATCTGCCGCCCTGAACAGCTCTGCGTAAGTTCCTCTTTCCTCGGCAGCAAGAGATTGCTTCCAAGCCTCTAGAGACACGATGGTATTTGAGTGACAGACGAAGAATGAGTAGAATCCCAGAGACTAAATTACCAGAAGGACCAGATTGCATGACTTGATGGTGTAGTTGTCTGCCAAAAAGATGGAGGAGGCGCTTGTTGCTCCGCCATGTCTTATGCAAAAATTCGGGTTAAGCATGAACGTCCGATCAGCGATCGCTGTTTGCTTTGATATACTGTGGCCCAAGACTTAAGTCCATGCATCATCCCACGCAGTATCTTAAACGTCATGATTATTCTGTCTAATTCCTCCTGCTTGAAACCAGTTTGATTGGAACGCCTGTTTGAGTGGCGTTTGAAAATCAACAACCTTGTGTCGAAACTTCCAAGTCATGGATCGCTTTTTCTCCTTTCTTGATCCCACATTTTCATATTCCTCAATGGCACGAATGGAAACTTTGCAAAAAATAGCCAACGTGCTAGTCTACGTTTACCTGTTAACGACCACCGGTTATACGGTGTTCGCAAAAGGCCGCATAGCGGATATCTTCCATGGATATCAGACGTAAGTCTACAGCTAAGAATGGTACAGAAGGAAAGCGATTACTGACATAGGGTGACAATTCAGATACTTTGACCCAGGCAAATACTGTGTATTTTCATCAATGATGGGCTTATATTTACTTGTAGATATCCTGCACGATTTAGCAACGTGGGTATTTCTACTTTGGTCGCTTATCCACCTTCTGCTTGCTGGTTTCGTCATCTATCAATGGTCAGAAGCTGCAAACGAAGCCGCTATGCAAGGAGTCGGTTGGCAATTTATCATTTCTGCTCTGTTAAACTCCCTTTGGTTCGCGTTATTGGTAAAGCTATCGTGATGCAAATAATGCATTATTGACGTAGCATGCACGATTAACCACGTGAAAATATGCAGGAAAATCACAGACCCATCTTGGCATTTTTTGTCAGTTTGCTGCTCGTCGGCTCTGTTTCTGTTATCTACTGCAAGTATTTAGACTTTTTATATACGAGGCTTTTCCTCCTAACATCGATGCTTTCCTGTAGACAATCTGGAAGCTAATCATCCTACGCAAACATGGCTTGATAAATTGTTTCTCCATGCACCGTTCTCTCTTTGGCATGGCTTCACCGTATTTCTAGCGGTAGTTAACGGCTTTGTCGCGTTTACAAAAGTCAAGAAGAATGCTGATGGGGATATCATATCTCCTGACTTGCTGCATTTGATCCTCGTTTACGCGGCGCTGATCTTTCTTGCTCTCACAGCCATCGGATATGTCCAGTATAAGCATGAGAAAGGAGACTTGACTTCTGCGTGGGCGATTGCATTTGGTCTCTGGGCCGTCTTTGCCAAAGTAAGCAAGATCATCCATTCTACTAGAGATATATGGAACAATAGCACTGACATGGTTTTGCAGCAAACAGATCCATTGATTCATTGGCCAACTTTGGCAGCTGCCCTTCTGACAACGCTCTGGCCAGCCAAGGTAAGAAGAGCAATTAACGTTGGCGTTGATGGAATCGCTTATTTTATGAACTTTTCATTCTATTGCTGCTGTAGCCTTATCTTTACAGCATGATGGGAATAAGCACCAGGTCTTCGGAGAGTGCCCCTCTGCTATCTACTTAGGCAACGTGAAATGTCTCAATAAATGCAACTCTTGCTCTATAGCTTTGTAGTAATTTTGAAGCAATAAACTAGCATTCGCTTGAAAATTTCTCGACAGAGCTGTAAATATATTTGATCTTTGATTATGCATTAGATGCGTGCAAACAATTTTTCCCAAAAGCAATGTCGCATTTTGTGAAATTTTATAATACATTTATATACCAAAACGACAAATTGCAGCGACATTAATTTTTACAAAAAGGTGTATAATGCTTTTTGCTCTCTGTCCATCAAATTTAATCCAATAACCGCAGGAAAGGCAAACATTTGAGACACCTAATTCCGTATTACCTAGAAAGTAACCAAACTATATGCCTCGATCCTTGCTGCACCTATAGACATACAGCATATCAAGCTGGAGATGCTTTAAACTGCTCATTTCATGGATCAATTAGTTTGGAGACAGTCAAGTTTCTTTTTCGAACGAGTGGCATCCATTGACATGCTGTCTGCACAGCAGCCCACGTCTTTGGAAGGCCACACTTGAGCTATGCCCCAGACAATAGAATAACTGATTGTCGCGCTCCAAATTCTACAGTGCAGCGATTCAACGTCAGATTTTGCAATCCCAAATTTGCCAATTTCCAGCACATCCCCTTTTCCCTCTCCACACATGGCATTCAACTTTGGTTCCAGTATGAGCCAACCAGCATCAGGGTTCGGTTCTACAGGTCCTACAACGCAAAGATCTCTTGCAACTATTACGATCTAACAATACGTGCTTATTCTAGGCTCAACCTTTGGTGCATCGACGCACAGCGCGGCAGGTACGCTGTTTGGCGCCGGTACTGGACAAAGCAACGCGACCTTTGGCAACACATCGACCACAAACAACACACCGGCTGGTACGTTGTTTGGCTCCGGCTCAGGTAACAAGTCATGCGTCATCGCACTTGTGGAATCTAGCTTATCGCTTTGCTTATGATAGCAACTGGCGGCGGCTTTGGGTCGACGACGAGCACTGCCGGCGGAACGACGGGCTTTGGATCAACAGCGGCAACCAGTGCCCCAGGGACAGGCTTCGGCTTTGGAGGAACTAACATTGGTACTGGATTCGGTAATACATCCACCGCATCGACCGGTTTCGGTACAAACGCCAATACTGCATTCGGCAAGCCTGCTACCACTGGCTTTGGAGCAACAGCCACCAACACTGGCTTCGGTGCAAATACAAATACGGGATTCGGCACAGGCACGAGCACCGTATTCGGTAGCGCCACAGGAACAGGGTTTGGCACTGGAGGAGGATTTGGATTTGGAGGACAACAACAGCAACAGCAGCAACAACAACAACCATCAATGGGTTCTAGTTTCTCATTCGGTAGCGGATTTGGATCTACAGGCGCAACAAATTCATTATATGGTAAGAGCGCTTAGGAGACTATATATCCGAGACGATTGCGTTAAGGGCTCACCGGAAATCGTAGGTTCATCACAGCAACAACAAAACGCTCAGCAACAATTGATACCCGACCAACAATCCAAAAGACCATGGCAACAGTTTGCTATGTTCAGAGGAAAATGGGATCCTTCTTCATCGTTCTGCGTATTCAAAGTAAGATTGGTCTCATTTAAATATTCGGAAACGCGTTATATATGCTAAATACGGATTTATACAGCATTATTTTTACAACGTAGTGGCGCCAACCGAACGACACTTGTACGTGTGTCCACCAAACCAGACGGAAGAAGCTTGGCAAGAAGCAATGCGTAGAAGCCCTGATCCCAATACGTACGTGTGTCTGAGCATTGTAGCAGGGCGATCGATTTCCTAACGCAAACGAAAATTTCAGCATGGTTCCTGTGCTTGCCTTTGGATTTGAAGATAACCTAAAACGCATGAGAGTGCAGGAGCAAGCTAAAGCTGCGCTCCAAGAAAGATTAGAGGCAAGTTTGACGATTCAAGGTATAGAAATAACTTTCTGATTTCAAATGACTATAGGAAGCAACCCAGCGCTTTTTGGCTGTACAGCAACAACATAATTTGAGCACCACAATCCGTCTTGAAGAACAGAAGCGGCAACAAATTAATTTGACACGACGTTTAATAAGAGTAAGGCAACTCGAGTCTATCTCTTTACAAAGTGTATTTAAATGAACATATCCTTCTAGCTGCTTCGAACCGTACAAATCTTACGATACAAGGGCTTGCCAATTCAAGAAACCGAGGAGAGACTTATCCAACAGTTGAAGAATTTATCGATAGCACCAGAAAGTCCTGAACGCTTAGATATGGCTTTGCGAGAGGCATACGCACGTTTGCAGAACTGTAAGCGGGAGCAAGCCATGGCTGATGAAAACTCTGCAGAAACATGGGTACCAGTCAGTCTGGAAGCTATGAATAATCTTGAAAAGGTAAGACGCCAGAATTCGCATTAATCACAGCATAGTAGGATCTTGACCTGCTCTCGATAGATAATCAACGATCGTCAAGAAGAGATTCGCCAGCTCACGGATATTCTTTTGAAGGATTTGGAAACATTGGAAACGTACAGAGTCAGTTTGAAAAATCGTAAGAATGTAGAGCGGCCAAACTCTTCATTTATGGCCTGAAATTAAAGAGGGTCCTATCCGACATCCAAAAAGTGTAACAATCCTAAGTATACTTTATTTTTTGTTTTTCTTGTATTTGGCAAAGCATTTACAGTGCACTGGCAACCTTTTGTTTGATCTCCAGAATGGTATTGACAAACTCAGTGTTGCTACGAAAGAATTGTTGGTTAGCGACGGTTTTCAAAAGAAACCACTCTCCCTGCTTACTTTAGATTTTCAGAATTTGCAGCAGACAAATTAAATATACCGGCCATCATTTGCTCTGCTACAGCTTGCGTTACACTTGGAGGAAAATCTCGCAAAAGTCCTAAGCATTTCAGGATATCATCTTGCATTTGTTCCTAATAAACGCATGTAAGATTTTCATTATTGTACATGTCTTATCAATTGCTTACTTTGCCTGCAAAGCTGATGCACAGTCGTAAAAGCGCAACGACAGCTCGCTCTACTACCAAAGCACTTTGCTTGTCAGCATAATCTAGAATGCCAAAAATGTATTTCATGGTATATGGCCTAAAAGCTTGGTTATCAAGGGATTCCCAATAGTTGTTTGTGTTGATACATACCAGACAATTTCTATGCGGTCAGAATTTCTAAGTGTAATAGTGACGATGAATTCCAGAAAGAGGACAGTAACAGGATCGTAAGGTATCGTCGTCTTCGATTCTTCTATGGCTTTAGCATCATATCCGACTTGCTGGATGCTGCTCACCAGTGCGATTAATGGATCTGTATCCAGATTGCTATTTCTCCATTAAGTTACTCGTCTTCAACTAGAATAATTTAGTACACTAACCTCATTTCTGACAGAAGTTCTTCCAGCTTGCACGCCGTTATACAATCCACGGCGCACATAGTACTTTCTACTTCCTCCTCCGTTGGGTCTGCGCGGTAAGATTCGTCACTCGAGTATGGTGATAGTAGGTAAGATGACAGGGTCGAAAGCAAAGAACCATCTCGTCGATTCTGCTGTTTTGATGGTGGCGGGCTCTTTGGTTTCAAAGGTATGCTCGTTGTGCCAGACACAAAATCCTCCACCTGCAGCATTGAGCCAGGTAGCAGCGAATTAACAAAAAGATTGTGGATAATTTCAAGTATCTTCTTCCAGCTTTTGCGCATAGAGTTGCCGTGTCGCATGATTATAGTAAACACAACTACAGCTGCAAGCTGGCCTTTGTAGTTTCGTCCAAATTGCACTGCGAGATTACTAACGACATAGGTTTGTCCTGCAACATCCACGATAGGATCCGGCAGTGAGCTCCGGTTATCGGCAGTTTCCAAAAGACCTGTCATTGTTGCAAGGTTGACAACGATCGCGTCAAAAACGTTGTATAATTCAAAATGTGCAGACAGCATTGCACACTGATGGAAGCCCGAAATAGCCTTTTGTAAAGTGTTATCATCTTGCGCAGTATCGAATGCTATTACATGTTTCGGATTAGCTTGCATATATCCAATGCTAACGCTTTTCCGTACCATATGCAATGGCCGCTAAAGCGGGTTTCCATGCTAGTTTGAATATATCTTTATCGTATGCCGAAGTATCGCATACAACGAAGGGTCCAGATGTTTGTGACCGATGCAACAGTTGCTTCCAGGCATAGTTGAAACCAAGACGACCTTCATGCTCTTCAGGCATAACGATTTCATCCTGACGAATTGCTTCGTAGATAGCGCTCTTTTGATCCATGTTAATAGGTGGGTTTCGAATCTTCTTGAATAACTTACAAGATGCTCTTTTGGGAAATCCTTGCCATCATTGACACCCCGAAGATTGCGCATGTAGTCATCCAAAGTCATCCGCCGCTAATGTCGATTAATGAGAAATCTCAACATTCACAGTAAATCATATACTTACCCGCACTTGTGGATTATGCTGGTCTGTATTCAGCATTATTATGGAGTAGGCCAAAAGTTGAGCGGCCTCAGGATTTGCAATTTCCGGCGGCGAAGATTCATAAAAGACCTCAGCAAAGGTATCTGTTACGCGCATAATCTGCTGCGACTCGCCAGGTAACCGGAATGTTTCCAGAACCATTCTGAGAGCTTCATCCATACGTTTCTATCTGAAACTTAGAATTTTGAGGTCTCAAAATTTGCAATAAAGATACTTACTCCGCTAAAGTCAAACTGGCGCATAAAGACCTGAAGTAATGGAAGATTGTCAGGTTTACCGAGGTATTCTCCAAGAGTCTTCTTATTGAGTTGCTGCGTCGATCGCAAAAAGTGTGCAAGGCTGACCGTTGTATCTCCATTCTCATCAGCCACTACAATGTTGTTCTCTAGAGCATACGTTACAAATCGGTCCTTTTGCGTTAGACAAATATATTCTAATTACCTATCAAAAACTTGATACCCTTCTTGGGACTCTCATTGAACAACGTCGCGCCTTCCAGAATCAATCTCTTCCTTGCTTTTCTTTCCAGTAATTCTTTGCTGGAAGTCAACTGTAGAGAAAAGATTTTCAGTATGTATGTATATGTGAACGGAAACTTTGGATACTCGATTACCTGTCCACCTTGAACTCCAGGATTCTTTATGTAACAATTGCATTCAGCGTTGTGAGATACAGATGTTTCTATGGATGATAATTCTTACCTCAGAATTGATTCGCTCCACCATGTGACTGATGAATAACAATAGGGTATCCAGGCACAGAAAGTGTGAATTAAAGGCAACGAAACCAGTCGGGTCAGGGAAAGAGTTCTGATGTAACATATTAGTATAACTGATCTGCAAACCATTCTCTAAAAAATGATTCATACTCTGCTTAAAAACTGGATTGTTTCTTCAAACAAGTCGCCACAAGAAAGATCGCAGTCATAGTTGAACCAAAGATCGACCATGAAGCTTGGTATCCGCGCGCATTGAAGTAGACATTCCAGTAACAATTCCCGAATTTCTGGTGAAACTGGCGTGTAATCTGATCCTACAGTTTTGTTCGATCGTGCATAAATGCTAGGTGATGCGCTTCGAATCTCAACATGCCGGGAGTCTCCGTTTTCCTTGGTAGTGTGTACGAGTGATATGTTGCCTTCTTCGTCCACATCAACCTTGAATCCTCTGCTGTTGTTTCCAGATGGTGGTGAAAGACGTTCGATCAGGAAAAATAAGAATAACTCTTGCTGCAGCTTGAGATGTGGTCGCATGGTATCCAGCACGTTAGAAATTACACGCAAGGTTAGGGATAGCAATGGAGTTGAATCAGATTTCGCGAGCTAGATCATTTTGGCTTAGGATCAGATTCGACAAAATCTTTAGGCATATGTTAATAATAAATCTACCTGGAAAAGATATTTGCAAAAGTCATCAGCAACCAAGTTCCGTAGACTCTCAAAGCGACTAATACTTCGTCCGCCAACTTCGAAGGCGACATTTAAAATGCTGAGAGCCATTATCCGCATGGAGTCTGTATGTTTATGTTCATGAGGATTCAACAGCGATATCAATACGCGCAATAGCTCTTTGATTGCGGGTAATCCGTATGGGCGCAGACGAGTTCCTTCTATATCTGAATTCATTAGCGAATACTCAATAGCATTAAAATGGCTGAGGACGCATCCAAACCTGTCGTTTCGCCTATCTCTGCTTGATTGGATACTACATTGTTATTTTCATCGTCCCCAGATGTCGATGGGCTTTCCGCTGCGGCGACGTTGCTTGTTTCTCCATTACTATTTCGTTCCACCACGCGAAATTCGGTGAGTACAGTTTCTGTCTGCTCATTGTCATTTTCTGCAGAAGTGGGTGCAGGTGAAGGTGATGGTCTTGGTGCGCTCATATGCGGTGAGGCTATGTCTTTATTGACTTCGTCTTTAGGCGTTTCAGCTGGTGTGTCAACGTATACCCATTCTTCTTCCAACGATTTTAATCTAGAAATAAAACTTTAACACACAATGAAGCAGTTCATTCCTTCTTCTCTTACCTCTCGAACATAGAGATTACCATATTTATCATCACATGTTCTGCTGATCTGCGCAGCATTTCTATGCAAACATTACAATCTTCGAAATAAAATGACAACTCCAAACGTCAATGTTTACCTGATAATCGCATTTGACAGCACATGCTCAATCCGGTTTCCATCATCTCGCATACAGCCTCGTCACTGAGCACTTGCCCGCACTCGCTCGTCAATGCCATCTCCAAAACCTGAAGCATCCGTAATAGCACAAGTTCGTCAGATGCTGCATCAGAAGCTTCGAATTTGCAATGTGTTGCTGCAGTGGATAATGTATTCATAGCAAATGCTATACTTGGATTATGCAGACCTAAACGAATTATGATAAGAGACGAACGCTATTCTTTACGGAACAGAATACTTACCAATGATGCCATAATGCAAAAATTTCTCGATACTGCTCAATGCTGTCGCGGCGATTGGGCCTGTCGTATTGCCTGATCGTATAACTTCCAGGAATGGGTTCAATAGAATCGACGCATCTAGCTCGGCGACGTCTTTAAAATTCACTTTAGTTTTATTTTTGATCGATTGCTTGCATATATTTTCAGATGTTTACCCTGAACTGTTCCCAAATACTCTCTCAAACTGGTGAATTTCTCCATCAATGGATTTTCCTAGTCAAATTGTTAGTAAGTCATGACGATATATATGAGCATTTCAGTACCTGTTTTCGTGCCTGTGCTTCCTTGGGGCCCATATGTCCCTGGCGCAGACCCATACTCGATCCCAGTCTTCCCATATTGAGGTCACTAACGTTCATTCCGGACCACCGTGCATTCTTGCGCATTGCACTAGTGACAACTAGTAATACAATATGAGCTTTGTGAGCTATCCTTTCTTAACGTTGCAGCCCTGCATACCAATGATCTCTGCATGGACTAATTGTGACCAAGTGAGCTCTGCTTTGATTCGATGGACGATCGCAAAGGAGTTCCCTGTCTCTATCGGGGATGGCGAAACAAGCGGCGCATTACTGCTGTCGGATGAACTGGCGGTTGTCATTGATGAGGTGGCAGTTGCGCACCAAGAATGTATAAAGCCGAAAGAGTTTAATAGAAGGTCAAAGTTCTGAGAGCTTTTGGGACCAATAACAAAAGGACTTAGCATATTGCGGTTATTGCAATCAGTCTCAGACTCACAATGTAGTTCAACTGAACCTCGCTTATATATATGTATATATATCTGTTCAAACGGACTTGTCCTCAAAGAGGATCGCAGGAAATGAATGTCCTCTCCTCCCCTAAAAAAGAAAGTCAGCCAGATGCAAGGAGAGCACTGCGTGGAACCGCGAAATGCTTCCACGTCAAATTTTTCAACGTGGATGAACCATGATAGACATGTATTCGTGTCATTTCGAGACTCTCCTCAATAAGGTGTGCTCAAGTCTTTAATGGGCTATTAACTTTACACTGTGATATCCGGGAATTCTGGTCGCAATACCTGTAAACACCGCCTACTTTAATATTGTAAATAAGACACAAAAGTTTTCCAGGTATGTAATTTTCTGCGGTTATCTCAGTTGCAGAATGTAAAGATTATGTACGTGAGTGCGTAGCGAGAATCCAGCAGAATGCTCAACCTAAAAACCATTAATTATTAAGCTTTTCTATGATATTTTATTGCTATAAAATAATTGATACGTATATATAGAGACACAGATTGGTGATGTATTATTTAAGTACAGCATTTGCCTATCTTTGCACGTTTTCCTAGTGGCATAAAGGACAGCGTTGTTTTGAGTCCCATTGATGGAAAAGCACAATCAAAATTTCGTTGCAGAGTTGACGGAAGACAACTTCCGTCAGCAAAACACATATCCTTATCTGACATGCGAAAATGGATTTGATTTGTGATAATTTGCTGTCAAAAAAGGAGAGGAAATATACAGCGCTTATGATTTGCGAGGTGAAATGTATGTAGAGGGGCAGATTCAAGTCTAGGATGTCAAACGGGATCATGAGGCACAGGACAAATGTGGATGTAAACAGAGCGTCATCTGCTCCCATATGAGTCGATGTTTTAGTTGCATCTATTTCTTCCTTCTCCTCCTTTTTTTTAGCCGTCTCTTTATTCCTTCGTACCTTTTCATACCTTTTTCCAAGCGTTCTTCTAACAAAACACTACATGAGCGCCGTTCCACCGCTTGCCCCAGGGTATGGAGGACCGCCTTCCATGATCACACCGGTTGGTTCAGCACCATACTATCCTGCTCAGCCTGTACCTTACGCCAACCCACCAGGTAACTAGAATGCTCAGGAGTTTGCCTGAAGGAACCACCTAACATTGGTCTACAGTATTACCACCAGGTTCAGCAGCCGCACCATCCATGTACGGCGTCGCACCTCCTCCACCGCCACCTCCTCCACCTTTATATTATCAACAGCCGTACTGTTGCGGCTGCTACGATCATCCAAACGGCTGCTGTTGGGGATTGTAGGTTTTAGACTCTATATCGACGAGTGGCATGACCATGGCTAAATTTGTATTTTGTGTTTTGCAGATTTGCCGCTTTATGCTGTTTTTGCTGCTGTGAAGAATGCTGTGATTGCTGCTGCTAGTGGATCTGGGCAAGATGTATATATTCCCTTCTGGATATACACACAACGATCTATTCTGTCTGACTACAGTGCCAAGAATAGTGTATAGTTTTCAGTCCATATGACATGAGTGATCAATAGACTATTCGTATGATCCAGACAATTGGTTCAATTGCCGGGAGTCAAGAAAAACCCCAATCAGGCATCTGATTCTGTTGTTGCTTCTGCAGGTCAGCATCGGATTTAAGGGACCTGGTCACGGTGAGAGGATCGCCAAGTCTTCTCTGTCAGAAGTGTCATTCACTTTGACCTCTTCGGTGCAACCATTGTGTTATATGATGGGGCCCTCGCAAGCTATATGGGAAGGGCAAAATCTCAGAAGTAACAATAAGAGATTACAGCAACAAAGTTTACTTGTTCCGGCTACAGACAGAACTAGCAGCATACTGAGAGTTGTAAGATCTGCGGGTATGAGGATATTATTATCCAAAGGTGCTCACAATGTGTGCCAGTTGATACAGACTAGCTCTATTGTCTCTGTCGCTTTGTTCGTCTTTATCTTTTGCCTTCGGGGAGCTGCTTTTTAGAGTCGGATGAAGCAACGTAAAAGGGAGTTTCTTTGATGACGAGTCGGTAGAGATGGTAAGAGGTTTATGTCGATAGAATGTGGTTGTTTCGGGAGGCATAGAATTGGCGGCGGCGGTGGCAGGAGAAACTTGTGTGCTTGGTCGAGGAACGGGTTGCTCCTGGGTTGAGGACGATAGTAAGTCATCCCCACTAGCAGCTGGTGATGATGATGACCGTTGATCGTCCTGGCGGGCTGGTGATGGAGTGTCTGCAGAAATGGTTACTAATGAGCGATGATAATTGCTCAAATGCTGATCAATTGTTAACGGCGGCTCCACTCCGTATGTATCAGAGCGGATACGATGATGCGCATGCAGCCGTGGTCGAGGCCGTGGTTCTTCAGCAGGGCCAGCTGCAGGTCGTTTATGTAAACGTCTCGACTTTGGTGACATGTGGGTACGATAATGCTGCATCATATTATCCTGGCGAGAGAATCGAGATTGGCAGCCAGGGAATAAGCAGGGAAAGTTCTTCTCGCCAGTGTGAATTCGGTTGTGTCGTGCCAGGTGGCCGCTGTGAAATGGAGCTTGTTGATTTCGATGCTGACTGTACGCAATCTAAACCAACGTACCTTGTTGTAAAGCTTTTGTTACAACCAGGTTCAGAACAATGATATTTCCTTCTAGACTGCCGCTGTTGTTGTTGCTGCTGCTGTTGGCTAGCAGAATCATTGTCGTCAGACCGTTGGTGTGATTGCCAGTGAGCAGGCGGATGCTTGGCTGTCGTTGAAGGAGTTGTCCTGACGTTGGTTTGTGCGTTCACTGAGTCGCTATTGAGAAGACTTATTTGCCGCCCTGAGGCGTCTGTAACCGAAAGTGACGCTTCATATAGCATGTCTTGGACGAGAGGAGCAGCAAATCAGATGGGAAAAAGAATATTAGGAAAGCGTCGCAGCCAAAGCTGTCGGATCCAGATTTGGGGTAGAGCCACATTCAAAAAGAGAAGGGTTCACCTTGTGTAACCTTGATTTCAGGATGCATCAGCATCATCGACCATGGATATAGTGGTGTATAAAGAACTCGATTTATCTGCAGATATTCTTCCTCTTTTTCTCTTACTCCTTTCTGTTTCATCTACAACAAACACTTAAATGCTAGTACGTACCAACACCATTCTTCGCACAGAACCATCTACTAGTGGTCCCTCTACACCACTGCCAGCATCTGCACCTGCGAGTTTCTACCATGGCAGTATAAATTCAATATGGCTCCCTGTCTTTCTTCTCCTAACAATTATTTAGGGAATAGTGGGAAATTGGATATCGCCCGCATAGCCGATTTGGTGGCTAAAACCTCACCTGCAGGCCGTATGTATGATCTCTTAAAAGGATATATGCGCAGGCAAAGTAATGCTTCAGTTCAAGCTCGAGCGGCAGAAAAGGCCCCAAGTTACAGTAGCAAAATATCAACCTCGAAGCCTATCGTCGAAGAGCTACAGGGGATCGATCGTCAAAATATTGGCGAAGAAGAGCAATCTGTCAATCAACAGGCAGCACAGGAGCTTCATCCCCCTGTCAATACGGAGGCTGAGGAAAGACTAAAGGTAGAAGCAAAACTAGGTCAGCATTGCTCTGTAGCCCAGGAGACGCCGACACAGCAATTACATCCATGCAAGGCATCAACCTCAGTCCCGAATGACACAAGTGATGCAAAAACTTTCTCGCATGTGTCGTTTCATTTTACAACTTATAATAATCTCGGCATATTTATTTACACAATTTTCGCTAGATTGCATCACGCAAGTAAGAGGCGCAGAATAAACGTTACAAAGCTCAAGCATGCTCTGAAGACAGGATCAATACGAGTTATGGCACAGTTTGAAGACTAGATATAATGTATCTTTTTGTTTCCTACACATTATATATAACAATACATATTTATCAATCCCAAAATACATCTCATAAAATGCGATTCCCAGTGTATCATGTTTTAAACTGTAAATATCCGTATTGGGTTCCCAGCTCAAGAGTATGAATGGATGTGCTTTTCTATCGAAACTAAGCCATGTTCTTGCTGCATATAGGAACAGCCATCTCTTTTACGATTAATGTCAGAAAGGAACATGCACTCGTTTTGACTCTCCACTCATCCATTATGTATCCACGCTCATCAAAAAGTACGTGTTGCCGAGTTAAAGGTATGCACTGGTACATGGCTTGCATTTTCTGCACAAAGACATTGTCAAACCCCATGCATTTCGTAAGTCGGGATGAGGCCATACTCGAAGCGCTTGACACCGCCCTTTCACCGCTCGTATTTACAGCAATGCAAAGCAAAACTGGAAATTCCATGTATTAAACCGTGTTAAAAGAAAGATCTTTTATGTACATACAGTATGCAAGAAAACAAAATTATAACTTGGAATTCTTTACACTTTCATTGTTATCAATGTTGGATGTATGCACTTGAAGACTACAAAGATTTATACAGTAATTTGCTTCCCCTCGCCACAGTGCGCATTCTGTCACCAGCCCGAATCCCCAGAGCACTTCCTACTTTCATGCTATCTGAAGTCTGAAGTATGGTCTCACGTTTGCCGCCAGTTTTAGAAAACCCACCTACTCTTGTCCCCCGCGATATTTTTTATAAGTTCGTATCATTCGCTACAAGGTCTCGTCTTCTTTCAGCCTTACATGGTCTTACATAATTACTTGCGCAATTACGTCGATATGGAAAGCCCACTGGCATCATGTTTTTGATAACGCTGCGTCCCTCTGTTCCCTTTTGGTTGTGATGCCCAAAATTATGATTGGTTCCGCCTGAAAAGCGGAGCAAAGTGAAAATCGTTCGATGTTCATGCAGAATGCGTCATTTTAAACATGGCTCACAGAGAAGGTCTAACCGTGAATCCGCACGACTGGTGTATGATTCCCGTTCGCAATGTGACCAAAAATCAACAAGTGATTACAATGTGAGTTCAAGCTTATGCAACTTGGTCGGTTGTCAGCGCCCAACAGCTACTTGATCCTTAGCGATGGCTCCATGCTTGTTGAGGAAGCCTGCGACGTCCTTATAAAGAACAATATTTCTTCTGCGCCGGTCTATGACAAGAGTCCAACCGACTATGTTGGAATGTTTGACTATGGCGATGTTATTGCATATTTGCTGCTAATCTTGACTGACCAAGCACCGGGACAACTGCAGCAGTCGGACAGTGAGACCGTGGAAACCATGGATATTATCCGCCGTGCAGTGCGAGGACAAACGGTACCCGTGAAACTCGCTAGTGGTGAGTGCAAGAAGTATTTTCCCAAGATGTATGCAATTGCTCACGGAGGCGCGGAAGATCTGTCTCAGAAAAACCCATTCAACGCTATACTTCCCGAGGCAACTGTGCTATCTGCCATCGAGGAATTCGCGTGCGGTACACACAGAGGTAAGAAACTTACGCATGGGTCGTGTGCTACCTGGATTGCAACGTGTTAACTGCAAAAAGTGTGTGTGCTGGAACCCTCGGGTGAAATCATGGTAAAGCAAAAATGTTCTTGAAAGGTATCCATGACATCTTCTTAAACGAATTTCGGATAGGGTATTCTCTCACAATCAACTATTGTGAGGTTCCTCTATGAGAATCGAAAGCAATTTCCAGATATCGATAAATTGCTTGGACAAAGAGTATGTGCTGTTACTGCAAAACATGGAACCGAGGGATTTATATATTGACTGTCACGGTAGCTACGGCAATTAGGTTTGGGTGAAACAGATGTCATTGGTGTAAATGCGGAATCGCGCGTTATGGACGCCTTGTCGCAAATGAGCAAGTAACGTTTTGTTGGAGATGGAGTGCAGACGGCTAATGGTGAATATTTGCATGATAGGCCACAATGGAGTATCATCTGTGGCTGTAATTGGTACAAATGGTGTAATCCTTGGTAATATAAGCATGACAGATATAAAGGTAATGAATGGAGACATGTAACTACGAGTAACGGTTCATTAAAAATTGGGGATAGCATGCGATGAAAGGAAATCGGCATCAATTACTTTGGAGCACATGTTTCCAATTTGTTAGTAGCGTGCGTATCGAGCAAGGCATAGAGGATGGCCAGGTAAACCGCAATTTGCTATTTGAACGACAGGTGGTCCGGGCGCTTTGTTATTGACAAAAAGAACGACGACGATCATTTAGGACCGGCTACCCGTATTTGATGTCCGTCTTGATATCACTTTAGGTTTCGCTATTGCAAAATTGCTAGCCACCCGATCGCACCGCGTGTGGGTTACAGATGAAATAGGTCGAGCCGCAGGGGTCGTCTCGCTTACTGACATAACACGCCTGTTTGCCGCAAGTGCCGGTCTCGAAACACCAGAGCAACCTCGACGTGCTAGCGTTGCAGTGCACAAGCAACAATAAAATTGATGTGGCATGGCTGTTCCAGGTTGCTGCATTGCGAAGTTTGGATTTTCTCAGTATGACGCATTTGGTATATGCACGTTTTTTCAAAATGTACCTTTGTTTTCATCAAGCGTACGACTTATGCCAATAAGAGGAATAAGGCCAAACTCAGCCTTTTCCTTTGGAGTTACCAAGTCTTCTTTGCTCGCTTCTCTTCTTCTTTTCTCTCAACCCCAAATTTTTGACTCCCATTTCGTGGCCCGCTCGCCACCGTGAGATTGCAATAGTCTACCTGATTCAACATGCAGTCGCCTTCGTCCCCTGAATCACCAGCTCAGGCAACTCTAGATCCCGCACAAAAGAAAAGCCGACAGGCTAAAAAGGCCACCCGCGGGAAAGACGTCGAGCAGAGTAACATAAAACGAAACAAGACAACCCGTGCCTGTGACGAGTGCAGGAAACGCAAGGTAACGCCGCGCTCTTATCGTCTGCGGATATCTCGTAGAATTGGGGGTAAAGGTGATACAAATCTAAGGAGCATGCTGTAGGTCAAGTGCGACGGCGAACAGCCTTGTGAAAAATGCAGAAAGGCAGACACTCCCTGCGTTTATGCCAAGCTTCCACCAAAACGTGGACCCCCGAAACAGTACATGGAAGTACTGGAGGCTCGTCTGAGGCTGGTCGAGAAAGCGCTTCGAAGAATTGATGGTACGGCCGGGAAGATCCTCGATGAAGCATTCGATAGCTCTCAGTCGCAAGACACGGACGAACCCATGGATACGACAATAGTGAAAGAAGGTGAATTAGAGCGCACTTGCGGGATAAGCACAAACATTGACTGTCTATGCAAACTGCCCTGCAGAATCTGTTGAGTTGTCTCCAGCAGGAGCGCCAAATAGTCCAACGCCGACCAATGAAGGCGATCGTTTTAGCATCAATGAAATTGGACAGGCAATGTACGTGAGCGATATCAAAGCAAATATCGATCGAATCTCCAGTACGCAGACGGATTCCAAGATCAACCCGTTTGCTCAATCGTCATCACAGCAGAGTTTTCAGACTGACCAGGATGTCGAACAACTTATGGAATCCGATATGGATCTGCCGCTGGCAGGATTACCAAGCGACGTGCCCTTGTCACTGATGAAGACGTATTTCAAGCATGTACATAGATACGTACCGATGCTATACCAACCGCATTTCTACAATCAGCTTGGAAGCAAGGATAACCCGCCATCCCCACTTTTGCTGTATGCCATGTGTGCAGTATCATCGCGATGGGCGATAGATCAGGAAAATGCAGCTGGTGGTGCCGCTGCTTCAAGTGCACCGATGCCACCTGGCTTCCAGTATTATCAGCGTGCATTTGCTCTTATCGATGAATATTCCGATGCGCCGAGGGTCCAAACGATTCAGGCATTACTTTTGCTGACAAAGTATCAAGAATACTATAGACGACTAGGCTTCTTTCATCGCCCGGGCTTGTATCTGGGAATGGCAGTGCGGATGTGTAACGATTTAGGTTTGCCCAAACTTAAATATCGCACTGAACACCCGCATGATGCGGAAACGAAGAAGCGTACATTTTGGATAATATTTATGTACGACCTTATGATGAGGTACGAACAAAGAAAAAGGAAAAGGATCTTCGCATTGCAAACGATTATGCTAACATCCATTGCAAAGCATTGAACAAGGTAGAGAGCCATATCTCAGCAAAGTCGAATGCACTGCAGATTATCCTACATTTACAAACGAGGAGAATCCAAGCATTGAAGAACTGCTTTTACACCACAATACCCTTGTTCAGCTATGCAAGATCTTGTCCGATATCTATATTTTGTCTCGACGAGTCGCAACGCGCCAACACCAGCAAGGAGATCATCGAACTTTGCAACAAGCGATTGAAGAGCATAGTCGCATATTCCTGCTTAATACGCATCTGGAAAACTTTTTGCAGGAACTACCGGCAACATTAGCATACCCACCTAGCCAGGATTCCCAGAGCTATCCAGCTGACAAGCATCCTATAAGCGACCATTTTGTGGGATTTTTGCACATGACGTTCCACTTTGGTGTCATTTTGCTGCATCGCCATTATGTGCAGCATCCACTTCCCAAAGATCAAGTTGAGATTGAACCGTACGAGCACAAACAATATTGTCTAGCTTCCGCTGCTCACATCACCTCTATTGCGGAGACAATGCTGGACAGTCAACCAATGGAAGTTTTCAACTATCCATTCAGAGGCGTGCAACACTCGATCCACTGTCTTACAATGGCTGCCACTGTCCACCGGGATGAGATGCTCATGAATCCTGAAAACGAGTCTGCAAAGCAACAGTATATAAAAACACTCAATATGCTAAACCGCCTAGCAAACGAGTCACCAGCAGTTGAGTTTCACTCGCATGTCAAGGAAGCAGAGTTAGCGCAAATGTATGGGCGCCTCGCTGTTGACTCGAGCAGAACATCACCTGTGCACAGCAGTGCGAGAAGTACCTCATCTTCCTCCACAGAAGGTACAGTGACTGCAGCCAACGATCGAGTGTCAATATCGGATGCATCTTCGACATCTTCTTCACCTGTTATGGCGTCATCTGCAGATATGTCACGAACTGCACGGGCCATGAAATTACCAAAATCTCGTCGACATACAATGACAGCGCCTGGTAATACTTCCCAGTTGATGCAGATGGCAAAACAGACTCCTGTTCAACGGCAGCCCCATATGCCATACCACATGGATCAATCGTTTTTGCTAAATTCAAGCGCTACCTTTACTGATCCTGCACGTTTCGCAACGATGATGATGCAGAGTGGTAGCAACATGCATCTTTACAACCATCATCAACAACCTATTTCATGTGCACCACCCCAGCAGCCCTTCCAACAGCCTTTCTCGCCTTCATCTGCATATTTGCAGCGTAAATCGCGTCTCGGTCACCATTCTTCCTATTCTCAAGAAGATCTTCGCTCCCTTCGCCGTGCGCACATGAATAAGCCTATCAGCGGTGGGAACTGGCCTCCCGCTCAAACACGTTCACCCGCACAGACGCCTGACTTCCCTTACACAGAACAACAGCCGAACCGGATGACGCGGCAACTTCGACGACAATCGTCCATGACAGCGATGATGCCGTCCTACTATGCTCAGCGGCAGCAGCAGCAACAATTGATGCCTCCGCAGCTCGCCACTCCACGCCAACAGAGTATGCAGGCACCATCGTTCCCGATGGAACATCATCGTCGACACACGATATCCAATCCAGGCACAGGTCCTGTATATCCTGTTACTACGATACCCACTCCGGAGCAAGTCATTCAACAACAACAACAACAACAACAACAGCAGCAGCAGCAACAGTCATTTGTACAATCAAACATGTATTATGATATGAATCTTGACAAGTTCAATGAACTGAGTTACCAAGATGTTTCCATGACGACAATGCCTGATACCCAAACCATGATGCTGGATCCTCCATCGCTCCCTACTGACGATACAGTATTCATAAATGAACTCTTGAACGACCAGGCGCAGTGGCCGATTATGACAAATACTTCGGGGTATGAAGATATGCAACGCAGTGAAGGCCATGTCATGTAAATACATTCTCCAAATAAATCAGCTACAGGCTTGTATGGATTATCATTCAATAAGGACTGTACATAGTATTTTAAAATTTTTTTTAACTTGGTTCCTCATCCCATGACAGCAAAAAATAAGTCCGACTTGTAAAGCAAGCCCCTTTTCCCGCCAAGCAATGGAGCTGGAGCAGAGTATGTAAACGATTGCGATCGAACTGCTGCATGCGCTTTAATAATTCCTCCTATCAGGAACAAATTTATATCAATCTCTGGGTGGAAAGTCGAAGGGCAAGATCAACAAGGAGGTGAGTTGTTTGTATTTTGAATGATTACTCAAAAGCAACTGATTCACCGCGTCTTAAAAAGGAGGAAGTCAAGAAACTGCTTGATCAATATGTCGTGGATGTTCCAACCGAGCGAGCTCTGGCTGATATGAAGCCAGTCTATTTAGATCCAAATATCGAAATACCTCCAAAGGACAAGACCATAAACAAGAAATCGAAGCGCCTGAATGCTCGGCAGCGCCGTGAACTTGGCATCTATGATATACCCAAAGAAGCATTAAAGTACGAAAACTTTGTACCGCTCCATGATTTATGGCTCGGATATATCAAGGAATTATATGATCAAGGGCAGGATATAAAAGTGTTTGCACAAAAATTGCTCAAGGCAGATTTCCACGGCGCGATTTTCACCGTCAAGAAGAGTATCAACCCGGTCGTCGTTGGCATCACTGGTATTGTCATCCAGGAAACACAAAACATGTTCAATATCATTACGAAGGATAATAAGCTGAAAAGTGAGTTTGGGAACATATAGCAATGTATATTGCGCTGACCAGGTCTTGCACAGAGGTACCCAAGACCAACACTGTTTTCACACTCAAGTTAGAAGCGTGCCAACACGTCTTCACATTGTACGGGCAGCAATTCATATGTCGATCTGCTGAGCGCGCAGCCAAAAAGTTCAAGGCAAAACCTACGATCGACATTTAGATGCAGGACTAGGCATGCGCTGTAAATATTCTGTTTGCATGGCAAATTGTATATAGATCATGAATCAATCAAAGGGAAAAAAGACAGAGAGAGCATCACGGTTACTCGATTGGTTTATTATTCACTATCGAGTCTGGATTGTTTCATATTTTTGCATCAGGTTGATTTTGCGGGGCGGCTTTCTGGAACTCGGGCAAACTTTCGAGATTGGCGCAAACGCGACTGACGTTTGGATAAGCAGAAATGTCGACGTTGAAACGGCGCGCATTGGCGACCTGGGGCAGCAGGAAAAAGTCAGCCATGGTCACCGAGTCGCCAACGCAGTATTTGCCAGCGTGCTGCTCGAGACGTTTCTCGATGCTTGCAAATCCTCGATCAATCCAATGCTTTGACCACCCAACCCTCTTCTCATTGTCATCTCCTGCTGCTACCGCGGCGACAAAAGGATTCTGAAGAGGACTGATATCGCAGCCAATTTCCTGGACAATTTCATTCGCCTGCATTTGTTTAGTCATCGCCATCCAAGCACTCTTTTGGCGGACTTTCCCTTCTTACCAAAGCGCGTTCCCATGGATCGCTTGGCCATGCACTCCTCTCAGGATACAGTTGTTCGAGATATTCCATAATGGCTAAACTTTGGCTTAGGATCTTGCCGTCAGGGAAAACCATAACAGGTACACGTTTGTTGGGATTGATTTTTGCAAACTCTTCGCTTTTCTGCAGCGTTACCGAACATATGCATTAGAGTTGGCGAATCACCAACAGACCGGGATATGTATAATTACCTGTTCTCCTTTCAGCAAATTGATAGGTACCTGATCGTAATCGATACCCTTCCAAGATAGCATCAAACGTACTCTGTAAGAGGCGGACGAGCGGAAGTAGCCATAAAGAATAGGTTTTTGTGAATTTTGAGTCATGGCTAACGTGGAGAAAAAGAGAGGCGTTCAGGAAAGTTTGACAAGGGGCTTTCGGGTTTAAACGGTTCAGTCAGCTGATCGTGCGACCTCGCCAGATCCGATGTTATCCAAATATGGTGGTTGCCCGCTGGAGACAATGGCTGGTGTCTTTCTTCATCTCTCCACCGCTGTTGGTGTTGCCTGAATATTGGAGAGTAATCATACTGTCAAATCCATGAATATGGTTGTTTTCTGCCGATATGCATACATATCGCCATCCTGAAGCTGTTGAACGTGGTACTATCAGGTAGCAATGCGTTCTCTGGGGTAAAAGACTGCATAACCTGCATCTGTGATGCATTATCCGACTTTGTATTCTGGTACGATGTCCGGTTACTAGCTCCAAGGACATGCCCAAAGTGGAGCATCTTGTCACAGAGTTTTAGCAATTGCGTTCGGAGGACTATCGCACAATGCTGCTTTTTTAAGAGGAATTGAAAGAGGAATTCAAACGAAGCTGATGATCATGGAGCTGCGGTATTGCAGCGAAGGCATTGCTAGTAGCTAGACCCATTCACAGGAGAAAAAGGCTTTATAACAACAGGTAATCAAAACGTCCATATTACTGCTACCAATTGACCCACCAGCATGTAAACCCTCTGTTGACCTTTCCAATCACTAAAAGCATTTTGTGCAAACTATGTCCCAATACTGTACATCATTGCGGTATTCATTGGGATAGCCGCGAGATTAGAATAAAGTACGTGGCATTAGCAGTCTTTATATAAGCTCTTAATTCACTTTATGCATTTGATAAAGAGCTAGTGTATGATACATAGGTAGTTGATCAAGTGTACCGATGGTAAACTAACGGACAAATTGGGTATGTAGATACATCGAAGTGATTCTTGCGAAATGCGTAGGATGCATCGCAATTTATTACATTTTGCACATTTACTCTTCTAATAACGTAAAGATACATGGAGTAGCTGCTGGACAAGTACACAAACTATTTCGAAACGTATAGTGGTCAATGAGCAACACAGAAAACTTTTGATGAGTGTAATGTACATACACTCAGCTCAGCAAAGCATCCGAAAGTCGCAAATGGCCCTAATGGTGGAGGAGTTTGAATTTGCATCACTGAAAAGTCGTATGCCCACAATCCATGAACATCCTCTTTTTTGATTGTCCAATATGGGTACGTGCATCCATCCGTTAGAATCCATCCATCGACGTAGCAACTAATTCATCATTCACATTGTAGCTGTTGGCAAGAACAAGTGAGTCTAGACGACAGAAGTGCGACGTTGAGAATAATTGTTGACATACTTTTTATAGACGCCTTAGCAAAGGAAAGAAGGGTCTTAAGAAGAAGGTGTAAGTGTTTACATGATTGACATTCTCGGTCGCTGCGCATAAGCAGCTATGAAAAGCAGCCGAGATCTCGAGCGGGTGCTAATCATTTCAATAGTGTCGATCCCTTCACCCGCAAGGATTGGTACGACATCAAGGCTCCCTCCATGTTCGAGGTGCGCCAGGTCGGTAAAACCTTGGTCAACCGTACCCAGGGCTTGCGTAAGGATCTCATGAGCGACGTGGAAATGCAGAACAGGAGAGCAGAGGTAATTGACACAGTGATGAATGATAGGCAACGCCAACGATTCCTTGAACGGTCGTGTCGTCGAAGTTTCCCTCGGTGACTTGTCCAAGGACGAAGCCCGTGCCTTCCGCAAGATTCAGTTGAAGGTTGATGAAATCCAGGGCAAGAACTGCTTGACCAACTTTTATGGTATGGACATGACCTCGGACAAGCTCCGTTCCATGGTCAAGAAGTGGCAATCTTTGATCGAGGCATTCGTTGACGTCAAGACCACCGACGGTTACCTTGTTCGTCTTTTCTGCATTGCCTTCACCGCCCGCCGTCGCAACCAGATCAAGAAGACCACTTACGCTCAGTCCTCTCAGATCCGCCAGATCCGCAAGAAGATGCACGATATCATGACTGAGGAGTCCGTCTCTTGCGACTTGAAGGAGTTGGTCACCAAGCTCAGCAGCTCTGCCTCCTCCACTGCTCAGGATGCCGTTGCCGTCCGCATCGAAAAGGCCTGCCAGAGCATCTACCCCTTGCAGAACACCTACATCCGCAAGGTCAAGATCTTGAAGGCTCCCAAGTTCGATGTCTCTGCCTTGTTGGCTCTTCACGGTGGTGCTGCCGCTGCTGGTGAATCCGACGTTGGCTCCAAGGTTGCCAAGGACTTTGTTGAACCCCCTGTGTTGGAGTCTGTCTAAATGGCATCAACGTTGTTGCCTCATTCACGAAAATAAAACGTATTTGAAAAGGAGAATGTCTGCGTGTTTTATATTTGTGTGGCTAGGGCTTGGATTGGATAAGGTATTTGAACACCGAACACGATATAATACAACACTGTGAAATGCAGCGTAGCTGGCATCCATCTTGGGATGTATACTTGATGACCGACGATGATCCAGAACAGGAACGCAGCGAGCATAGGAATGTCGTCCAGCGCAGCACTGAGTGTAATCACTCGACCGCTCCAACCGACAGCTGCGATATCCCGAATGAAGACAACCAATGCTGGAACATTGTAAGGCAAAAGAGTGGTCAACAATAGTAGGATACTTTGCTGACACTGATATTCGTTCCACCGCTAATTTTAAGATTGCATTATGAGACGAGATCTTCATATGCAGATATGACATGATAACTCTCGTACCTCCTGCAACAGCGTCGAAGCGGTAACAATGAGCCAATAAAGATACAGGGACACTACGATAACTGGTACAGGTAGCACACGGATTAGCGCGACCATTGTAGCCGTGAGCACATAAACATTTGCTAGTGGCAATGCTGGTGTTACAATAAACTTCGCCGTATGCAGTAATACCACCGTGGCAACCCAGAGCACAGTCAGAAAACCTATACTGAGACAAAATGAAGCTGCAAACAGCCACCACATCGGCCCTTGGTAACCCAGTGCCAGCTTGGAAAATGGGCTGCTGTCAGTTGCAAGCAACTGAGCAGCACTACCTATGCCCATGAGTATAGGCAACCGCCGCTTGAGGCAATGGGTTAGAGCCGCCGGCAATGATATGTAGTTCCCTGATTTCAAAAAGGTTTCCATCTGGTAGCTGGCGATGGCTAGATTTGCAGCGAAAGTGTAGATAACGATGCAGGGTCCATAACGCAATAGGGATTTGCCAAGAGAACCGTACCAATCGATCTTCACGTGCAGCTGCATTGGACCTTGCCTCCAAACATGTAAATGCAAATATTTGGTCGGATTCGGCGTGGGATCCGCGTGGAAACTGATGTCTAAAGTCGAATTGCCATTAACAACAAAATATTTGGACTCGCCTTGGTCTCCTAGAGTTTGTTGCAAGATGGGCTTGAATTTCTGTGTCGCTGGCACAGATACGTGTACTCGAAGAGCAAGAGCTGGATGGAACACTGAAGGGACGGATATATGTGTATGCATGCTTAATGGCAGATTAATCGCTACGCCTTTCAACGCAATCTCTAAACTGCTGTGATAAATATTTAAACCATAAAACCACGTTTCAATAAGTTTACGTACCGAGCAGATTATTACCGATCTCTATATGTGATCGCGCAGAGTTTTCCACCAAGAGATAACCACTTGTCGGATCAGATTTTTGAAGTATTCCAAGAGTATCGTAGCCATCCAGCAGGCTTTTTTCCAGCTCTATAAACGAAACCTTTTGATGAGGGGTCATAGACGCTGGTAATTGAACAGCTAACGAGGATGCGTCGATACACTTTGATCGTTGCTGGCACAACAGCACGATGAACTTGTTGTCCTTCAAGACATCCACGCTCGAGAGGACCTTCAGAGTATCCGTATGGCTGGTCGGCACTGTCAATGTACGGAATATAGTTTCGTTTTGCTTAGACCAGTACAATGATAGCGATTTTTCATTGTGACCGATGGTGGTAACGTTCTCAGGATAACTCAATTCTAAATATTTTTTAACAATCTATAAATTGTAAACAGTCCCAATCGACGTACATACCCCGAGATTCGGATAGTATAGGACGTGATATGATGTACGATTCAAAAACGTTGATGCGTGCGTCCAAAGAGTTACGATGGTCTTTCCGCAAAGATTCTGCTAAAGACGCGGCTACAACTTTGACAAGTTGATTGCACCACAAGATCGCCATATGATCGCATCCGGTCCATACATTCGGAATAGAAGTAGAGAAAACGGTGAAACCATGAGATCGAGGCACTATTTGCGAGACACTAGCTGCATCAGAGTTGACTACACTATCAAGAGTCCCTCCAGCTATAGAAAAGAGCGTGACGTTCTCTAACGTTTGTCTTCTTTCCCGCCAATATTTGGTGATAGTGCTGTAAACTTTAAAAAGTTTTGGGTCGATTGTAATTGGTGCCATAGCATGGGGTGTTGCCAGCGTAAGCACCGTATCTATACTGCCTTGCCGGTAGTTTGGCAAAGTGAACATCAATCGAGCTACCACGCCACCCATCGAGTGACCCACGACAAGAACCGGTGCAGGCCGAGCATACATTTGCTGAATAAACGCTATGGCGTCGTTCAGGAACTCTGCTTGATCGAACAATAACTGTCCGCTAAGTGCAGAAAACTCTTCGTTCAGATCGACTGCGTTTTGCATCGACAACAAAAAGTGAGGGGGATGGTCTTCCGTCTGCATGTATACATTAAGCATCTTTTACCAGTGAAGAAATTGAAACGTGCAGATTGAGGATGGTTTTGATGATAATATGCCGCCTCGGCCGCAATTGATCTCGCTTGCTTGTAGCTGCCTGCATGCCCAGGGATGAAAAGCGCTGGTGTGCCTTCTAACTGTCACATCATATATTACAAATGTAGCTCGTATCTTCCTATTACTATGGATATGTACCTCATGCATGTTATCTATTATTCCTTCACGGTAAAGATACAAAGTGTACTTGTCTCTTATGCGGGAGGTGGGACCAGGTGCAAGCGGTACAAACACAGGGCGCGAATACGACATTTCGCACATTTGTGTGTCGCGCTGGCGATGGAGAAATGAATCCACGAGCAGAATGCTGACAACGAGTATTACTGCCAGCAGACTGAAAACGACACGCAGAGACTGTCCATTGCTACGAATAATGCGCGCATCATCTGGAGGTGATGACATGATCAGAGATGCGCATGAAACCGGGATTAAAAAGCGAAAACGGAAACGAGGTACTAAGCAACAATTTGCAGTTTATGTATTACGGCAGAGCAACCATGGTACTTTTGCGAGTCTTATTTTCTGAAGAGATAAAGTGCGATTGCGATCGCATTTCGCTAGAGATCGCAAAGGATTATTGCAACGCTGCAGTGTGCCAGTGTATTGTTTGTGACCTGATACCGAGCTCTGGGCATCAGAGGTATCATAAACCACTTGCATATTTGATCTTCGTTGTTATGTAGACTCTGAAGATATGAACACTTTACATATCCAGAGTCCTGTTAACAACGTTGCAGAGTAAGAAATCCGGACACGCCTTCGCCGAACAATTTCATCCTGTATGTTGAAAGCATTTTCAGACATTGGAACTCAGTGTATGTAGCATAGAGGAGAAATGACGATTATTCCCTGCTTTGCGACAATCAAGACCAGTTTTTCGCATAAACAACCATAACTCACGCGTTAGGCAGTAAAAAGCATATATGGACTGCATAGGAAAGCAATTTAATAGACCACGCAAGCAGTAAAGTAAGCAGTGAACCGATTTATGCAAGATTGAGCAATTTGCAATGCAATTCATACATGGAGCAGCAAAAGCAACATGTGCATACACAACAGTGGAAGCAATTTATGTATGATGGAAATTAAAAAATTTATGCATGGAACATCGATGCAGTAAAGCAAAATTAAATGTACAATTGATACATACATAGCATGAAGAGTATCGAAAGTATAGCCAGTACATATATCTTATGCAGAAATTTGCGGATGCTACCATGTTCCCTTATTAAGACTAAATGAAAACTTCAGTGTATATATAAGAGCTGACTTGGGTTTGCGTCCAGCGGCGTCCCCATCCAATTCTCCATAATATCTTCAAGCATGAACGATAACTCCAGCAACCTCGGCAACTACTCTGCGCCCTTGCACAGCCAGTCTCTGGAAAGTAGACGTTGAGTTCCTTGTGTATGTAGCATCTGCTCCATGTGTCCGGCCGGCTACATATTGCAGTCTGAGCGAAGTGAACGTCGTCACCGCTCAAACGATAAGAGACTATATAAGTTAAGCTGCTCGCGGTATTGGAATTTACCAGCTGAAACTGAGACTCCATTGCAGTTCGACTCATTGAAGAAAGAATGTATCAATGCAAAGTGACGATATCAAACCTACTGATAAGATTGGTGAGTGCAAAGTGTCAGGAAATTGTTCAAGGGCTTTTATATATGTACTGATTACTGTGAAATAACATACGTATTGTCAAGAAGACTTTGAAATAAGCGATATGGAACCGCATACCGAGTTCGACTCCTAACAGTGAAAACTATGTCGTATGCATATAATTATTTTCGATACTTTCTTCGTATCATAGTAGCCATATCGGCAACAAATGAAGCGACTATCCAAATTTATCATTATCATTACTATTATTATTATTAACAAAAAGAAGCATGGACTATATATATTTCTATGAATTGATGATAGGTCAGGGCAAGCATGGTATATCGTTACTTACGCGACGACTATCCGATCCGTGTAATAGATCTGGCAAACTAGAGGTTTTTGGTCACGTGCACATCAGCACAGAACACAAATAGCGCAACGCTGCTTGAAAACGACAAAGGAAAACAATCTAGAAAAGGCACATCAGTTGCTTTTCATGGTAATACGGATATTCTCGTTAATCTGCAGAAAATTGCGTACCCGCGCCATGGATAAGTCTTTAATCATAACAAGTGCATAAAGTGAACGAGAGTTTTATCTCGCGGGAACGCAAGTCGATGATGACGAAAATGGTTTAGCATCAATACACCAGAACGACACTCGGAATACGAGAGAAATTGGGAATACTTCAGGTACAGTGTTTCTGTCATGTTCCCAAGAAAGGAATCCGGGCATGTCAAAGCGCTGCTCGCTATTCTTTGGAGTGTCGGTATACGCGCGAAATTGAATCCAGGCTGTGCACAGCCATTAAAGATTTATTTTTGTATAAAGTTCCTTTGTACAACGTTATACACGCATTCATATCATCAAATTGCATTTGATGACAATAACGTAATGGAATTGCAAGGACAGTGTATCTGTCTAGAACTTGTAGATACATCGTTCATTCAAAGTACGGTTTACGGGGCGGGCTCCCGCGGGTTGTCACGGATCGTTTGCGATGGTTCATGCAAGTTTGAGCTTTCAGTGTGCAAAGCAAGAAGACTACCGAAATGAAATGGCATATCCCCACTTCGGGAAAAAAGGGAACATTGCCAAAAGCGGTCGAGGTGGCGAGGGCCTTGGTTTGGCTGCGTGGAACAACTTTGAATCTGCTCCCACTTTCCCTCCTTCCTCTTGGCTCCAGTCCCACAACCATACTACGTACTTTTACAAGAGAAATAAAGACACCTGTTGACTTGACTCCACCATGCACCGTCCTCGAGGGAAGAGTATGCCGCAGACTCAGGACGACGAGGTGAGTTTGTTCCCCCCGCTCTTTTATGCAACAAGAAAACGGATCCAACACAAATACGCGGGTCTCCCGTAGCCCTTACCCAACATCGACGCTCAATTAGACTACATTAACAAATTGCTGAAATGGAGTACCGGTGATCTCGACCACTTCATTGCTGTTCTCATGACACGGTCAGTATTGTTGCTGGGGTCGTCGTCGATGGCAAGCGGGGCCTCGGCTGACTTTGGTTATTTTGGGCGACAGGCTCTCGGCAGAAGAAGGATACATACGAGCGTTGGAAGCGATAGATCGGATACCTGCTACACCTACCCCGGAAGCACCGTACTCTCGAACAAAGTATTTCGGTGATCAACCATCGACGTTCCAGACAGCGTTGACAGAATATACCGCGTCGATCAAAGAAATTGTAGCGCAGCGACGTGAACTTGTAAAAAGCATCAAATCACAAATAAAAGTCATGCACGGCATTAGACAGAATCAGGCGAAGCAGCACAAGACAATCAATGAATTTGTGGGCGAGAAAAACAGCAAGTACTTGACTTTTCGCACCAACGACTTCCACAAGGTAAAGCTCGATCGTGGTTATTGCTGCCGTTGTTTTGCAAGGTCCAAGGCTAACCATAGCAACGACCGCATTGTACAGCGACAGCGGGCATATGTTCACAAGTGTGCGGATCTCGATGCGGCACAGCATGCATTGCAACAGATGGCAGCCAAGGAAGATTTCGTCATGACAGAGGAAGACACAGAAGAGCCTGTTGAGGTGTCGTCAAGTCCGCGCGAAGACGAAATTGTAACCCCTGAAGCTCAGAACAATAGCGATAACAATAACAACAAACGTGGGAACAACATTGTATTTGCGCTACGCTCGCAGATTGCTCAAGCCATGACTTCTGACCCCTCGAAGCAAAGTCTGAAGATAGCAAAGCTAAAAAGAGACGTCGCTGATACAGGTGCGTTCAGCTAAACGCTCGGAAATGAATCTGAATAGGCTAACTGCCATGTGTTACACCTGCAGATCTTGAATACCGGAGGGCTGCACATCGGTTGGAGCTCCTGCGTATCATGCAGGTGGAGACGGCGAAGCAAGCAATGAAGGTAAAAGGGGTCGAGCATGTGAAAGAAAGCGAGGCAAAATCCAGGGACAATAAGCTCACTACAGATCAGCACATCGAAGTTTTATTCCTAATGAAGGCCGACTGGGCTCGATCTGTGCTTTCCAATATCGCAATGGCAGAAGAGACAGTACATTCAAACGAGACATTGGTGTGTGTTTGTGTGTAGCAATGCCCTCATACGAAGTCAGAGTTTTATTGAAAATTGCCATGTAGATCGTTCAGGCACACAGAGTACGAATAGACGGATTGGATGCGCGAAATGATGTTCAGCTATTTTGCACAGAGTTTGAGAGGACCATGCGGTTCGATGTGCCTGTTCCAATATTGTATGAAAACCATTACTACGGCCGAGTGCGCAATGTGCACTTTGGCGCTTCGTTGCGCGGATATGCAAAGATCCATGGCCGAAATGTCCCCATCATTGTCGAAAGGTGCACTCAGGCGGTAGAATCGATGGGAGGGCTAGAAAAGGAAGGCATTTATCGGATATCTGGACGTCAGAGCAACATAAACGCTCTCAAGATAGAATTCGAGAAGGACGAGAATGTAAATCTTGATAGCATCGATGTATTCACGATTGCATCAGTGCTCAAGGTCTACCTGCGTGAACTTGAAGAGCCATTGTTTCCATTATCAATGACGTACAGAGCAGAGTACTCCAGTAAGCAGTTGTCAGCAGCATGGAAGCAATATCTAACAGGTTGCTATTAGTCAAGGACACACCATCCAGGATACAAGAACTGAAAACCAAGATAAATGAATTACCGCCGCCTCATCGGGAGACCCTTGGCATCGTGATACGGCACTTGGCAAGGTACGTAAGCATTTAGATAGCATTATCATGTCACGTTATCTACTGGCCCCCTGACAAGTGCTTCGTAAAACTGACACGGCATTCTGATGTTTTAGAGTTAACGCTAGATCGGAAGTAAATAAGATGAGCATGCAGAATATTTCTGTAATTTTCACGCCTGCGATCTTCCATGACCACAATCAGGCGGAAAATGTGGGCGAATGGTGCACAGACAAGGTGCTGGAGGACTTAATTCATCATTGCGACCAAGTATTCGGCTGTGACAACAATGATGATGAAAAGCTCGCTGCGTCCCTTGAGACTCAACAACAACAGCATCATCAAAAGACAGGATGCTCTTCAGAGATAATACCCCGCTCCACCACCTAAGGACGATAACAGCAACAGAAGCGCAGGACATCAAAGAACAGGATCAGCTCCAACGGTGCAGCAAACGAATATGGTTCGAAAGGGCTCATTTCGGAGACCTATCCCAATTAGAAGGGACTCGTTAAGATCAAAGAATAGCACAAATTGATGAATATCACCGCAATAAACGGTTTCGCGCGACGAGTGATTGAGGTTCCGCCTAACCGAATTTTTGGTTCGCGCGAAGCTGCCATGTTCCATTGAAATTGAGGCGCCGATGACTTGGCGATCGAGCGTGACAAAGGCTTTGAGTTGATCACGACGTCTGCGGTGTAACTGGGATTGCAGCAGCGTATTTAAATAGGCGCTATCTCCTTAGTATCAGAAACCTGTAACTTCCTTTTTTCTCTTTAATACTTTTCATTTCCTCATGTTTATATCTGCAGATTCCTTACACAGCACATTCCACGGCTGGTTATCCATTGCAAAGCTAAAACGAGCGTCATTGTTTCGATCAGCAACATCCTTCGAACGATGCTACTGCGTGCTTGAAGACTTTCAATTGAGATGCTACGAGGATGAGGTATGTAACAAGTAAACTATCCAGGCATCTGATAAGAACTGGCTGACCCAATGTCGTGCTTCGTACAGGATTTGATGTCATATACCGGCAGCATTGACATCGATAAGTACACTGTCAGCATTCCAGCGGGCCGACATTTCTCCTCTCTGCTTCACCGACGGGCATTGAAGCGAACATTCGACTTGTTATCTAAGACAGGAGGCGTCCGAGACTTGACTCTAGTCGCCGAAAGCATCGAGGCAATGCACGAATGGGTATCCCGGCTGCAAGAACGAGAGAAGGAAGAGCGCGATAACGTCCTTGACAAGTGGCTCGATCGCATTGATAAGCAACAAGAACAACGATCCTCGAGTGTATCAATTCAAAGCACTGTCGTCGACCCTCAATCTCAGCATTATCAATCATTTTCAACTCTCTTGCAGACCATATCAGTATCTCGGGCGAAATCGCCATCGTTATCTTCTTCTCCACCATCTGTCTACGAAGACCCCATTACACCACCACCTCCACCTACACTTGCTTTGAAACCGATCACAGAATTATATCAGCAAAATCCACATAGAGTACCGACCTTTGTATAAGTCTACATGCCTCATCCTCTACATACACCATCCGACCTACTCCTCCCATCACCATCCAGCTTCTGGCCTTGATGGCTGGATCGTTATACCCGATTGATCGCACTTGATTTGCTTTTTGTTTTTGTATTGTGCTTTTCCACTTATACTGTAAAAAGACAAAAATAAGATGTACAAAAGATATGCAACCCAAAGTCCGTCTTGATGGCTACTTTGAATAAAACAGATACACAACTCTTGTTAATACGCCTCATAATCATCAGATAAAACCCAGATTGTGATACCAATGTTCATGTCAATTTTAAAAGTTGGCAATCGGATATGAGTGTAATGACGTTATTTTTGATAATCAGGGCAACATTGACCATTTCACAAAGATCTCCGTTAAATGGGCAATGCATTACAGAGACAATTATTTAGTAAGCGCCAACGAAACAAAGTTAAATGGTAGCCGGTGTAAAAATCAGCTACGGTGCTCGGTTGAGGATATATTCCGCCGTGGGCGCCAGATGACCCGCCTCGTGCTCAGATACTTACGCTTTTGTAGTGCTGATAACGCTATTTCCTAGTAGGACACGCAATCTGCATACTTCAAGTATGTAGGCATTAGCACAGGTGGCAGTGCTGCTCAAACACAAAAGGAATTTTTCGCTGTTCTGTGGAGAACAAAGATAAAAGACCGCCATGCTGCCCGTGTATGTTCTCGCGCGAACAACTCAAGTGCGCATGCCTTTTTTGTCAGCGATGACGACGCCTCTCGGCCGATCACTGCTCAGTCCGTTCTCACCACTCAGCCTGCCCATTCAGGAACAACATATCTGCCATTCTTTCACTCGACTCTTTTTTTCGAAGTAGTTTTATAACATTAATTTAATGATGTTTTAATGGGCGAAATGAATTATGCTAAACAAAAGCAAAAAACGCAATAGCAAAAATGATGTAGATTTTGAGAGGTCCCCAACAACAGAAACCAGTTCTTGCAGGTTTGCCGCTGCAAATCGCGTGTTGCTTATTTGGGAGCTTCCTTGTCTGTGATTCAAAATTCAGTAAATAATGTCCTCTTCAAGGATGATGTTGCATCAAATCAGTTTACTTACAGGAAAGGGCATGTTCCTCACCCATGGCGGAAACGACGGAGACGAGCAAGTCCTTGCCCTCGTCAAAGTCGGCTTGCAATTGCTCACCAAGCTCACCCTCGGGAAGTCTGACATCGTCCTTGGTGGAACCATCGTTCAACATCAAAGAAAGGAAACCATCATCAATGTTGATAAGCTGGTATTCGTTGCGGACAACGTTGGGGACATCCATATTGTGAGTAGAGGGGGAGAGATCTTCCAACTTTCTACAATCATCCACCAAATAATGTTAGTTCAAAACCATCCAGATCAAAAACGCTGTCTTGTTCCTTCCTCCTTACCTGCCAGTGAAGATGTCAATACCGACCAAGTGAACCTTGGCGTGACCGTGCTTGCCGGTCTTGGAGGTGGACATTTCGACGATCTTGCAGGGTCGACCTAGATACGAAAACATGTTAGCATCGTCGATCCAATCTCAAAAAACCAATGAAGATAGCTTAACTTTTATGACGACATGCCCATTCTTGCGAAGGGCAGAGCACTGCATAGGGAAGGTGGCGGAGGCACCGGCATCAGCAGTCTCGAAGGTGTGCTCGTGATCGTCAGACATGTTGGAGATGAAAGAAAGAAGGAGGAGTGGTTCCTTTGGCCGGGTTCTACAGAAAAAAATTTGCAGGCGGGGTTATGTGTCATTGCGGTTATTCGATGCATTGCTGCAGCGCCGATGGACAATCAAGTCCGGAATTCATGTGTGGACTAGTGAGTTTTTCTTTAAATCAGAGAATCCCAACTTACATGTATCTCATAACAGTGCGACAGAGACAATCAAGGATTCTACTAGAAATAACATCGAATCTTGAAAGCCTCTATCTTTCAATACCTTATTGTCATGGAAATTTCACATCGATGGTCTTGTACATACAAATACTGCGGGTATACATGCCTTTGTCTACGGACCAGAAGCTTGAATGAAAATACACCATGTGCTATCTTTAACGTTGTATCTCCTAAGTCATGCAAGAAGAGATAGATGGTATGGTTCAAAACATATGGGTCTGCAACCTTGAAGTGATGGGAAAAGACGTCCAGGGTATCACCTTAGGGCATCACCTAGTGACATCTTGCTTACATTAAATTCTCAGTACGCACAATCTATCGTTTACATCAAACGCGAATAAACACGGGATTGATAGCGTGTATCATTATTATATGAACATAGCGATAGCAAGCTCATATATACAGTTACCCTAAAGTAGCGTCGATTATCCAGTGAGCTGATGGGAGCTGCTAAATTATGTGCTGACAGTATATGTGGACCGGGATCCCTACAGGAGTTTCCGCGGCGCACCCCTTTTTTAAAACTATATGTACTGTAATCTTAAGCTGCAACTTTTGACACTTTTTTTGCCTGCTGGCCCTTGCTTTTTTCATATGGTGCCGCCCCAAGGCAGCAGCAGCCCATTTTGGAAATCCAAGCTAAGCCATGAGCTGTAAATTCTGCAGAAAGTACTAAAGGCATTTTTCTCATTCAGAAACTTAGTACGTTATACATTAGCCATGCGTCTCCCGAAAGCAGAAGAACTTGAGCAACTTGAAGATATTGGTGCGTGTACTCTGCTACTTCAGAATGCGCGAGTGCATTAACATTGATGCTGCCAACAACAACAATAACAGAAAAGCAATGGGCTGTCAAGGCAAGCAGAGAGTGCTTGAATTGTAGGTGTCACATACAAAGATGCTAAATATTAGCCAAGATAATGTATTGACAAACAAAATGTAGATATCCTGTCAATTATGCCAAACTGAACGATTTATTAGGCCATGCACCACGCAGAGACCTACTTCAAGTTGATTTCTTCCATAGACGCGAGCAAGCTCCGCTTGACCAGGTGAGAGAGAGATCAGCAAAAGAAAGGAAGAAAGGAGGATGGTTCGAATTCAAATAATACATATTGCTCACGTGGATATCACAGCATTGACGACGAGATCTACAAGGATTTCGAGGAATCCTTCCCTGAAATCGACGTTAAGCATTTGGAGGATAAGCACTTCAAGTCACCAGAGGCAAAAGAAAAGTGGCGCAAATGGATCAACAAATATGAGAAGCGGGTGAACGAGTTTAACTTTGGAACATTGATCCGTATCGACTGCAGAGAGGATTACACCGAGCAAAATACGATGTTTGGTAATGAATGCAACTACTTGCATCTGTATATCATAACTGACATGCTTGTTTTGCAGGTGTCCGCATGCAGGTAATGGAAACCGAGTATAACCAAAAGAGAAATAGGAATGTATTGACGATGATGATATAAAGTTTTATGCTGTTGAGATTGCACGCAACAAGAAGGGATACAATGATGCAGTACGGACGAATAAAAACTAGACATATTCCATCGTCTCCATGTCAATATATTGACAAATGTAAATCGCACCCCCTCCCGCCCCCTTGGTTACTTCATTGGGCGCACGTTTATTCCGAGAGAGGGAGGTGAGAAAGAGAGGGTCCTTTGCCAAGCATCTTGGACAATTCAGGAGAAACTGGGGGATGAGCAAAGGGGACCTGCATGGTGGTTGGGGGTCTACAAGCTTCAGGAAAGAAAGTGGTGGGCGAAACCTTGGGGTGCAGTACAGGAGATGATAAGACTAGCCACCCATCACAGAACTGCACAAAATGTATCCCTCCTTGCACTATCTGCATGCATCTAGAATCCCGGCAAGAGGAAAGGGGGGCCAGTAGAGCGACCAAAGAAAGAGAGGGATCGAGCTTATATAAGAGCAACGCTTTCAGGAACCAAAGGGCCCTATTATCTTTCTCTTTCTTTCACAAATCTTTCAATTCGATCGTTGTCATGGTATTCGCTCGATCTGCACGGATGTTCTCGCGTGGCCGTATGCCGGCTATCACCATGGGTGCCTTTGCTGCCACCGGTGTAGTATACATGGCAATCAAGCCGGAATCCCGCAAGGTGCACGCAGAGTCTCGCCAACAAATCTCTCTGTGGGACAGCCTTCCAGGTGAAAACACACCAGTCAATGAAGGATTTGCCAAGCTCCGTGGCATGGCCGCTGAGCAACGCTTCCGAACTGCTTTGGCTCAGAACAATGGCAAGACTGACTTTGATGTCGTTATTGGTATGGGATCGGCCATTTCTATACAATTAAATGTACGAATTTACTAATCTCTTTATCTCTAGTCGGTGGTGGTATCATAGGTCTAGCAACTGCTCGTGAATTGCTCAAGCGTTTCCCCAACATGACTGTCGCCGTCTTGGAGAAGGAGCGCGAAGTCGCTGCTCATCAAACTGGTCACAACAGCGGTGTTATCCACGCCGGTATCTACTACAAGCCCGGATCTAGAATGGCAAAGACCTGCGTCCGCGGCGCCGAGCTCATGTATGAATACTGCAAGCAGAACCAGCTTCCTGTCGAACGTTGTGGCAAGCTTATCGTTGCTGTCAATGAGAAGGAGCACAAGGAAGTCGAAAGACTCTACGAGATTGCTACTCTCAACGGTGTCAAGGACCTGCAGGTCCTAAACAGTGAGGAGGTATGTGATTATTTACGTAAGGAGTTTAGTCTGATGATCGACAGCGCGCTAACATTTTTGTTCTTATTGCTGCTGCTGCTGCTGCTGCTGCAGATCCGCCAATTGGAGCCTAACGTGGTTGCTTACTCTGCGTTGTATTCTCCCAACACCGGTATCACCGACTATGGTCTCGTTGCCCAATGTATCGCCAACGAGATTGTCCAGTCAGGCCGTGCCGAAATCAAGCTTGCTTTTGAAGCTTCCAAGTTTGAGCAACGTCCTGATGGACGCATTGAGGTAAGCACAGACAATCGCTTTAAACATGTATTAAAACAAAGACTGACTGCATCCATATGAACACATAGATCTGGGGTGCCGAACCTAATCAACGCGGTCCTACTCTCAAGGTTTCTGCCAAGAATGTTATTACATGCGCAGGCTTCTACTCGGATCGTGTGGCCGGTCTTGCCGGCGGTGATCCCAACAAGGCCAAGGTTGTCACTTTCCGCGGCACTTATTATCAGTTGAAACCCGAATACCGAGGCATCTGCCGCATGAATGTGTACCCTGTTCCCAGTGGAGGAGGTATTCCTGTTGGCGTCCATTTTACGCCCACTGTCAATACTCGCCGTGGTATCCAGATGATTGTCGGTCCAGGTGCTTGCTTGACCTTTGCCCGTGAAGGCTACACCTTTACAGACTTTAAGCTTCGCGATCTGTGGGACTCTCTCACCAACGCCAACCTCTGGTTCTTTGCTCTCAAGAACCCATCCCTCTCTATTGGTGAACTTTACAAGGACATGAACAAACGCGCCTTCTTGCGTGCTGCGCAGGCCTACGTCCCTGGTCTCACCGAAGACATGGTCGAGGAAAGCTTCGCTGGCGTCATGTCTCAAGTGTTTGAAAAGGGTGGTATTGCTGCCAACGATTATATCTTGGAACGCAAGGTTATGAACGGCAAGATCCTTTGCGTCCGAAACGCCCCCACTCCTGCATGCACTGCGTCTCTTGCAATTGCCGAAATGCTCGTCGATACAGCCACCGAAGACTTTGAATGGGACAAGGAGAAGGAAGAAAAGCCAGCAGCAACTCAAGATAACAAGCAGCTCGCTGTCGCCGCTTAATTACATTTGCATTTACTAGCACTGTATCAACTCTGTGTTTCTTTCTTTTTTTCTCTCTCGTCTTTTACTATTCAGCAATATCTGTCCCTCTTAATTCTACACCCTTAAATGTATATTCTCTTTCATCCAAAATTAAAGTCTGCTGATCATCTTGCATTGCTTCGAAACTGAGGACTTTTTCCCTGCATGATGCAGACTTGGCAACTCTGGATGGAACTGACGAGCATGTTTTGACAACCCGCTGTACAATCACAGCTGTTGCTAGGCGCTCAGATGCAGCTAGCTACAGGTAAATATAACTGCAGAAACAAACATGATGTACTCCTTGCATGCGTCACGCTAATCAACCAAAAGACGTGTATGTGGATCTGATAAGCTGATCCGTTACCTGATAGATAGAGGTCCTGCGCACACCATACGGTAGGCGCAGAAGCCTCGTCTCGCGGATAACCGTGGTTTTCTGCTATCCCTAACAGGCGAATGAAAGTGTCCCATTTGCATTGTCTCACAAATGACGCCAAAAATGTCCGCTGCGGCGCGAGCGGGAGGGCGTGCACTTCTTTCTGCATGAAAATATGCATAGTCGAACGGCTTATCTTCTTGGAATCATACTCGGTGCAATCGTCTTCTTTTCGACCTGCTCCACAGTCTTGAGGGCGCGACTGTTGGCGCTCAAGACCGCGGCCCAGTCTCTTGTTAACCGCTCGTCGCCCGTCCCGATCGAGTTGCTTGTCATGAGCAAATGCCCGGACAAGGTTTACTGCGAACAAGTCTTTGGTCAAGTCTGCAAGTACAACACAAGCCGCCCGTTTATACTCACGCTCGAGATACGTTATTGCTAATATTTGAAAATTCTTTACAATTGTAGTGGATAAGGTCAATGTTCCAACCAAACTCGACGTCAACTACATTGCGGAACCCGATCTGACAGAACCACTTTTGTTCGAATGGTAAGCTTAGCAATCATTGACGAAAGGTCACATTGTCATACGATGCAAATTTCTGCTAGCAAACATGGGCCTTCCGAATGCCTCGGCGATATCCAGGAATTATGCTTCAAACATGTGCATCCTGATCAAAGGGATTGGTTCGCTTTTGATCTATGCTTGAATGAACATTACGAAGACATTGGAAACGACAAGCAGCTTGCGCATGATTGTGGTAAGAGGATGAACGTGCAGTGCAGCAATGAGAATTCGTAATTTGGATCTCTACCCGATCCATATCTTGTTTAGCATCTCGACTTGGCAAGGATTATGCAAAGGTCGAGCTGTGCATCAAATCAAAGTTGGGCGTGGGTCTGCTAGCGAAATCGGTCGAACGAACAAAATCGCTTGGTGTCACGTAAGTTGCCGCTTCTTAATTTATGGTAAAGTTCATTGTGTGTTGCTAAATACAGTTTCGAATAATAGTAAGAGTTGCACAATATACATTGACAATCAACTTCGCTGCATCCGTGATGGCACATGGAAGGTAAGGCTCACATGATCTCTGCACCATGCTCTCTCTCCCTGATTGACTTTTGTTCCTTGAAAATTCTAGGAATGTGAAGGCGGGCACCAAGTGGATGATTTCGTAAAGACCATCGAGGATGCATATCATTCAAGAAACGTCTGCGAACAAGACAGAATTGCAATCCAAGTCTGAAGAAAAAGCAGTTTAGTACCGGTCGTTGTTATGTACAAAAGGAGAATAAAACAAGGTTGGAAGCGCAGGAAAAAGGATGAATGATGGGACAGTTAGAAAATGAGATCGATGACTTGCAGGATAGCTGCCGAAGAGTATCATTGTTAAATGCAAAGAACAAGAGTTATTCCAGCATATCCATATATACGTACCTCCTCCTAGAACAGCAAAGAGCAGCACACCAAAGGCAACATATGTTACTGGCAAATCCACAACCTTCTTCTCTTTCTAGTAGACAGAAAACTCTTAAGTACAATGCACTCATCAGTATCCATCTCTGTTGACATACCAAAGTAGGCTTAACGTGACCACGTTTGTTGATGTTACTCTGGTAAACTTGGTTCTTTTTGCGAATAACAGGTGCAGTTGCCTTCAAAAATAAGATTAGATGGAGTTAATGACAGATTCTGAAGTTATAAAGCTCACCATTTTCTGCTGCAATGAACGATGAAGAACGCAGAAAGGAATCTGCTTGCAATCTCAGACAGACATATCATCCGCATTTGTCCACGAGGCTCATCCTGGTTGGCTGGAGCGTCCCTGTGGACGATTGACAAATTGGATCCATTTGCTTTTGCCTGTCCTAGGAGACACAAACCCTTCTTTGCTATGATAGATGGTATATGCGGTCATGAATATTACGTTAGATAGCTCTTCAATATGTATTATGCAGACTAGTGGATATTTTCTGAAGGCCGTTTGAAAAACTACGATAATTACTGCAGCAAATTATCATTACAGGGTGGGGGAATAAGCATTTACATATGGACAGAAGGATGGTGCGACAGATCATCGTCAAGGAACGCAGCTGGTGGTGGTCCTTCTCTCAAGACATCGTGGTAACTCGGTAATTTGTCATATAAAGATGCATCCTCCTCTGTGAACCGAATGTGTGCTTGCCTCGCTGTAGAACCATCCAAAACGGCGGTGCTGCCATCGCTGGGAGGGACCGTTCCAACTTTGATGGGAAAGCTGAGAGACATCCGCCGAGCCAAATTGTTGACAAAGTAGATGGCAATGCGCACTTTGTGCGACACTTGGAGAACTTGAGTGTTCAGATCCGGAGCTGTTTGCGGTGATGTCAAGTCCAATTTGAATGCTAACAGGAGGAAAATGGGTATCATGTGAGCATGGATATTCCTGACATGAATAGAATCATGGATTTTCCTGGATTTCACCTAATCGGCTTATGTTACTCGTTTCGCTCGCTCCCATATGCCTTACTCCTTTAAGATTTCAGCAGTAGTTACTACTACCAGATATAAATAGCATGAGAAATCATTTGTTACTTACGGCACAAGTGTCGTGTACGTGTGACCATGACCTCGCTCATTTCTCGTCCTCCGTCATTGAAAGTGCTTATTCGCAATCTACACAAAATATACCTTGGGTTTAATACTGAATGATTGTCGACATCGATTGCATAGCTCGAAAGAATACTTGCGGATATTTTTCGAATTGCTCGAGGTATATTTCGATGAGAGCGATACGCGCTTCATCTCGTAACCGTTCAAATTTACACGCCAACTCGAATTTTCGTTGCTGCAAACAGACAAAACTAGGCACAGATACTTCGTATCTCATGTGATGTTGGCGACATCCGCGGTACCTTATCCGCGGCTCGTGTTGAAGCAGTTGCAGACTTGCATAGTCATGAGAGTAGACTTTGATTGGTTTGTAAACACGGCAAAAGGGCCTCAGTTTGCTTGTATTTTCAGTTGTTGTGGTTCCCATGGTGGTGCTGAATGCAACATCTTCCGCGGATGATGTAGAGGATCGACGGCGGACGAGGGCGTGTCGAAAAGAAGGTGAAGACAAGTGTGCGAAACTAACGGTAGCGTTCCAATATGCGAGTTTAATCGATTCGCCCCACGAAGCCAACTGTAGCTGCGCAGATAGTTCGTAAATGATCAAATGCCTTGGAAGCAGTATACTCGGTGGTAATTTGTATGCGTTGTCGATAACAAGCTCAAATGGCCATCGTGATGTTCCTTCTTCGATTAAAACTGGTTTTTCAGGATCCAATACGTGCAAACTCTGGGACAAGATTGTGTACCGAAAATTACTGTATCCCATGGCGATGTAGGCTGCTCTCAAGGCCATGCGATCAGCGAGTGAGAGGTCCCTAGACCTGGGATGAAAGAAGCTTGCAGGCCAATAGGAGGGGTCACTGCTATCGATATCCGTCGGTGGCTCTGCGTGCTTGACCGCTTCGTTGGATAAAATGCTGCGGATAATTCCCTTGAATCTGATTGAGATCCTGCGCACTTTCAAAGGTCGCATCAACTTCAACTGGACAAAGCCCCGGAGCGTGTATGCTCCGCTGGGGATGACATTCTCGCCGTTGAAGAGGTGGATTGTGTCGCTTTCAGGTATAATGTCGATGGAAGCGAATGGTATGGTCATCAAAAAGAAAGTGAAAGAAAAGCGAGAAAGAAAGAGAGAACGTGTGGCACTCGTGAGATCAACGCTCTGTGATGCTTGTGAAAGATAAAACTGGTCACATGCCAACCAGAGATACCGAGTAAAGGGAAGATACAAGTGGTTCTTTATTGTCATGCTTGTACAACCTGAATCTGAGTCGGTCAGCGGCAATAGGAGCACAGGAGTACCACGCTCACGTTGTTTTACGGATATCATCGCTAGCGAAGACTTTCTGTTGCCAAGCGTGTTTATTTTGACGATGTGATAGGTATTAATCAACTCCAATTCATACAGGCAAAGTAGTAGAAGCCTTGCTTTTAGACTGTTGCAAAGACTGTTTTTAAATATCATAAAATTCGAACAGGTAAATGTACCATTCATTTTGCAAGTTCGCTTGTACCAATGCATAAAGATTTACCACAGAAAAGATAGCTCAGCAAATTTTCACATCGCAGAGATCGCAGATGTAAGACAAATACGGAAAGGATTTGGAAGCCAACACTTTGCAGCAGCGTCGTCTGATAGACACTTGACAATGGCAGGAGGACATCGTCTAGGCAAGGTGTACAAAAAGGCAACTGAGCGGAAAGAAGATAATAGTGTTCAAGCAGCAACTAAACAAAACGTAGCTCTCATATGGAGCAGATCATGGGGTAAACGTTGACAACCTTATATCCTGCATCACACTAACTTATTTGATAGCGGAAAATGTTATTACGAATCTCGGCTTTCCTTCCAACGCTTTTCAATGTCCGGCCAAGTATAGTGCAAGGCAATATTGTAACAGCCTCGACAAACTTTGCGTGATCTTGGAGGTCTCCGTTCAGCCGCCAAACCGAAGGCAATCAGCTATTCTCACTGCTGCGAGTAATACAGGGATGAAAACTAGGTTATATCATGGTTGTGGTCAGATCCTGGCTCCTGCGTTATTGTTTTCCTAGCCACGCAATCTGGTTGGATGTGTTTGAATGATAATCACCGCTGAAACGTCACCACAAATGGTCAAGAAAGCTCTCGTAGCCAGCAAAGAGAACAATATGGAGTGGGAAAAAAAGAGCCACCCTTTAAATTTGGACGGGTCGCTGAAAGTTTAGCTGGTCGCAGTATCTTCGACTAGAGTTTTTCGCCGACGAAATCTTTGTGATGTAAACATAAGCCGTCAAAGCTAAACAACAATCAAAGAGAATTTTTTATGTGATCGTTTTGACAAAGATTATGTGGCTGGCTTTTTTGCACTAAGATATCGTTGATTGTCTGTGAGGCGATCGTAGTTGACTCTTATAGCTAGTCGTCCAAGTCGTATGAGAGAGTTTGTGGTTCGGGCTTCCATCTGCTGTGTCCTGAGAACAATTTTTCTTTTGCTCTCAAACCCGCTCACCTGTTTCTTCTTTCAATTTTCCTCTTTCCTCTATTCACCCCTCTCTGCACCTTCTCTTCTTTTCAAGGAGAAACGCTGTGGTGTTTTTCGCAAACTCCACATAGCCTGGCTATTTAACGGTCAGGCAATATTTCAAAGCTTTTCTTTGTCATCTCGAGTCGTACGAAGAACACATAATATACAACACCATGTCCGATTCACAATCACAGCAACAACAACATGTCAGTTTCAACCTATCTGACGGCTCTCACGAAGACGAGCCGGACGGGTTTAGAAACTATTATGCACCTTTGTCTCGCTCTGTCAGCGATCATCCTTCCGAAATGTCTCCAAACACGTCACCTGAGGGGTTTGACCGCGATCAACCTTCACCATCTGGAACGTATGCAACGAACTTTGCCAGCGACCACAAACCTTCGACTCATCAGCGCAGCACGGATCAGTATGGTGGACTCTCCATGTCGCACACTCACGAAATCATTGACCAATCGAGATCCCATGACACCGAGAAGGTCGTTGAAGTGTCGGCGAATCAACGATATGTTCGCCTCAACACGCTACTCGGTAAAGGTGCGTATAAGGTTGTCTACAAGGCCATTGATCGTGAGGAGGGCTACGAAGTGGCATGGAACAGCATGCAGGTAAGCTTTCGAGTATATATCGTCAGGTCTTGATTCTGTTAACACTATTTTCCAGGCTGTGCCGAATCCCGAGAAGGACTTGGAACACGAAATAGAAATCTTAAAGTCTGTCCGACATCCTAACATTATCGCTTTCCATGACGCTTGGTATCAGAAGAACGAATTTGTGTTTATTACAGAGCTCATGACTTCGGGTACATTGAGGTAAATAAGCTAGCTTTATCCACAACTGAAGTTGGGTTTCTAATATTTCCTCGAACAATAGAGAGTACATCCGGAAATTGAGCTTGCCCAATCTCAAAATCGTCAAGCGCTGGTCTCGACAAATCCTAAAGGGTTTAGCGTATCTTCACGGTTACAATCCTCCCATTATTCACAGAGACATCAAATGTGACAATATTTTCATCAACGGTGCTCACGGTGAAGTCAAGATCGGTGACATGGGAACGGCTGAGATGAAAATGGGCAAGAAGTACACAATTATCGGCACCCCGGAATTTATGGCCCCAGAGATGTACGAGGAACAGGGCTACAGCGAAAAGGTCGACATCTATGCATTCGGCATGTGTCTACTAGAAATGGCCACCGGAGAATACCCTTACGGGGAGTGCAGAAACCCTGCCCAGATTTACAAGAAAGTTTCTGCAGTACGTGTTTAAGAGACTTGGGCATGATCTCATAGATACTGGTAATTAATCATTATGTCTAATGCTAGGGAGTTAAACCGGCCTGCCTTCAGAAGATTCAAAATCCAGAGGTACTTAATATCATAGAAAACTGTCTGGGTCCTGAAGAGGAGAGGTGAGTTGAAGCTGCATACATCTAACATGGTAAAGCACAAGAATCGTTAACCAAAAGTATCTGATAGAATGTCTGCGCAGGAAATCTTGGAGCATACTTTCCTTGCAGTAGAACCTGATGTGCTTTTACTTGCGGCGGATCCAGGCCACGTTCATCTAACACTTCAAGTGGTATTCAAAGGTCTTGACAAGCTATCCGTCAAGTTCGACTTTAATGTTGAAACGGATACTGCTGAACAAGTTGTGAGAGAGATGGCAAGTGTTAATTTCCTTGCCGGACAAAGTTACAGCAGTTAATGATGAAAGAACATTTCTAGATTGAAGAGCAGGTCCTCCCAGAACGATATCAGCACCATATAACCAAAGAGATCAACCGCATTCTTCGAGATTTGGAGAAGCCCAATGATTCAGAGCAGGCAGAGCAGGCCCGGCAGTCAATATGGCGAAGGGACACTGAGTCTCGGGCAGAAACTGAAATGCGGAATCAATTGGATCAGATGCGCAGAGAGCTTGAGCGGACGACGGAGCATGCGCGTGACATCGAATCCAAATGTGAAGAGTACGAAAACCTTGCTCGAACAGCCGAAAGCCGTTATCGAGATGCTGTACGCAACTTGAAGGAGTTACAAGAGTTGCAAAAACTGAGAGAAATTTCCGCTGATGAAAGCAAGATCGAACCTGGAATACATCACTCGTTTTCGACGGCCGATCTGGACAGACTTGAACGAGAAGGCCATCCAGAAGCGACGTCTCCGTCAACTCGCGATGCTCTTGTATCTCGAATTCTTGAAGGTAATCCAAATTATTTGCAATGGATGTTTGTCGGCTCTGCTTAACAACGCATTACAGAATATTCAGATGATACAGAGATTGATGTGTTTGTCCGCGATTGTGCCACTGCAGCCCATCGAAATTCGGACAAAGCTCATGAATGGATCAACAAGCTCAAAAACCAAGATATCATGACTGTCGGTGATCTTAGGGATTTGCACGACGAAGATTGGGCAGGCATTGGTCTTACAGTGTTTGCACTGCGTGCTCTGAAGAACATGCTTAAAGGGAAAAGACTTGCGGGGCAGAGCATAAGTACATTGTCTTCCCATGGTGGTAGCAATGGCATGACGCCTGCTTCCTCTGCACCTCCTTCAGCCCGTTTATCTCCTCCCTCATGACTATACAAGTAGATTGCAGGTCATTCTTCTTCCTTTTTCCTTTCTTTGAACCTCTTCCAGCTATCTGGCTATTTTCTCCAATCTCCCCCCCATTACGAACCAGTTAACTCCCACCTTATAGTAGTCAGCAGTTTGGAGAGGATTCTCTAGTGTTATTCTTCTCTCGCTTATTTGATAGACACACGGGCCTTTTGATAATCTTGTACATAACAAAGAGGCTTCAAAAAATGGATTAAAAAAGCTTCACACTGCACAGACTGTTTCCACAGCGAGGTGGGTGCCACTGCTTTTCTGATCCAAGTGCTTAGCAACATAAGCATTCCTATCGATGCTAACACAAAAGAAAAGAATATATTCCTTCAAATGGACGAGATCTGCTCAATTCAATTGGTGCAAGGACTTACAATGGAAAGAAGTAATGTGCAAAATCTAACATAGGGTTTCTTTAATGGAAATGCTTTTTACAATGGATACCTGTCAAATTTCTTCTTTACATCGATACTATAATTACAGTCTCTGATGCAATTCTATGGACAGAAAGTGACAGTGTATTTGTTTGTGCGGCATCCAAAGGTGCTTGTGGCATCATCGTAGGCATAGCTGTAAGCATCCTTGCAGGCTTTCTTGAAACCATCAGCAAACTTGGAAGCTTTGCATTTGGCCGGTGAGTTATAAGCACCTGTGCAGCAGTACTCTGGAGTGCCAAAAGCAGCGCAAGCGCTCCGGCATTCGCCTGACTTTGTTTGCAATTCCTTGGGACAGGAAGGAAGCTTAGAGCACGAAGGAGAGCCGCATTTGCCAGAACCACCGTGGGGAGAAATATCGAGAGGCAAGTTGAAACCGTCGACAAAGGAAATGTCATAAAAGTCAGAGCCGCCAAAACCATTGAAAAGAAACTCTGCCAAAGAGACGCAACCAGATTTTGCACAGTCGCGCTGACCATCCTTGCAAGCCCAGAAACGGCCTGCCCACTGCGAATCGACCTTGAAGTCGTGCGAGGAACCGGCAACGATATCGGTGGTTTCTTGATCTGTATCAACACCGTTTGCAAGTTTGTATACATGTAGTTTGCTGCTGCAGCTGTTCTTGATAGTTACAGTGACATCGCCGTTGCCGCTGGAGGCCGAGTTGCCGCTAGATCGGCTGGTAGTAGTCGAGGAAGCGGAGGAAGATGTGACAGACGAAGAGGAGGAAGAGGGGGAGCAGCCTGGAGCGGCTAAGCTAAGACCGGCGATAGCAAAAAGTGAAAGCAGTTTGCACAACATCATATTTCAAATATAGATGAAGGATTGTAATGGGTCTGTTTGAATGAAAGTAATCAGGGCAAAAGATGCAGTAAAAAAAGATATAGAAATAAATGACAAGTAGAAACATTCCCCTCATTTTTATAGACATGCTTGCTGTCAACTGTATCCAATGGAAGCATTGAAACCATGCGTAACTTTCTGGTTCGTTGCAAAGTATTCCTGGCGTTCCGGTACCTGAAGAAATCTTCCACGTGCACACAAATGTTCCATTGTCCAAGTCTGGACTAGATGATATTTTTCTGTGGAGAAAATGTTTGGTCGGTGTCATCAAATGACGGTTGTAGCTCTTTCATTTCGAGACAAAAAGGAGTAGGGTGAGAGAATAATGGTTATTTACAGACTATAAGGCTTTCTATGACGAATTTTTCTATAAACTACAAGGAAAGTTCAACTTTTTACTGTTGAGATTGACCTTGGCCTTGGTCCTGGCTTTCGGAGGAGTTGGCAGCACGCTGCTTGTAGACTTGCTCGAAAAGCTTGAGACTGCTCTGTTGGAGGTCATCGATCTTGGCCTTAAGCTCCTCGGGAGACAAGGAAGCTTCGCCAGACTGAGCCTTCATGGCTTCAGCGCGGAGGTCAGCGATTTTTTGCTTGAGGGTTTCAGCCTCAGCCTTGTCAATTTGTTCCTTGAATTCATCCATGGCCTTTTCAGTTTCAGTGGTGACAGAGTCAGCACGGTTGGCCATCTCGATGGTCTCACGGCGAGCACGGTCAGCTTCGGCGTTGGCTTCGGCTTGCTGGATCATTTGCTCAATTTCATCGCTGCTCAGACCAGAGGAGGCGGCAATGGTCATGGACTGATCACGGCCAGTAGCCTTATCCTTAGCGCTAACGTTGACGATACCATCGGCATCAATGTCGAATTCGACTTGGATCTGAGGAACACCCTTGGGGGCAGGAGGAATACCGGTCTACAAAGATCATCATTTAGTATAAGCAGATCATAATAAATGACTTCATCCCGCTATCAAAACTTACCAAGTTGAAGTCGCCAAGCAACTTGTTGTCACGGCAGAGTTCACGTTCACCCTGGAAGACACGGACGTTGACCTGGGTCTGACCGTCAGCAGCGGTGGAGAAGACTTGAGCCTTCTTAGTAGGGATAGTGGTGTTGCGGTTGATGAGACGGGTGAAGACACCGCCGAGAGTTTCGATACCGAGGGAAAGAGGAGTAACGTCGAGAAGCAAAATGTCAGTGACGGAACCAGCCAAGACACCACCCTGGATAGCAGCACCAATGGCAACAGCTTCGTCAGGGTTGACAGACTTGCTGGGATCACGGCCGAAGACGTTCTTGACGGTCTCAATGACCTTGGGCATACGAGACATACCACCGACGAGAATGACATCGCCGACATCCTTGTTGGTGATACCAGCATCCTTCATGGCCTTCTCGCAAGGAGGAACGGTGCGCTGGACGAGATCGCCGACAATAGACTCGAACTTGGCACGAGTGAGCTTAGTGTTGATGTGCTTAGGGCCAGAGGCATCAGCAGTAATGTAGGGAAGGTTGATATCGGTCTGGATGGTAGAGGACAATTCAATCTTGGCCTTCTCGCAAGCTTCACGGATACGTTGGATGGCCATACGGTCGTTGCCGAGATCGATGCCAGATTCCTTCTTGAAGTCCTCAACGACGTAGCGGACGAGGTGGGAGTCAAAGTCTTCACCACCGAGAGCAGTGTCACCGTTGGTAGACTTGACTTCAAAGACACCAGATTGGATTTCCAAGATGGAGATATCAAAAGTACCACCACCAAGGTCATAAACAGCAATGGTCTTGTCACCAGATTTGTCAAGACCGTAGGCAAGGGCAGCAGCAGTGGGTTCGTTGATGACACGCTGGATATCGAGACCGGCGATCTTACCAGCATCCTTGGTAGCTTGACGCTGAGCATCGTTGAAGTAGGCGGGGACAGTGACGACAGCATTCTTGACCTTCTTGCCGAGGTAACCTTCGGCAGTCTCCTTCATCTTACCCAAGACGAAAGCACCAATCTGGGAAGGAGAGTACTTCTTTCCCTGAGCCTCAACCCAAGCGTCGCCGTTGGAGTGAGGGACGATTTTGTAAGAGACGGCCTTGACATCAGCCTGGACAGCGGGGTCCTTGAACTGACGACCGATCAATCGCTTGGTAGCGTAAACAGTGTTTTGAGGATTGACAACGGCCTAGAACAATAACATTGCGGTAAATATCCTGCTGATTGCCCTTTGACGATCCTGTATATCCTACGTACCTGACGCTTAGCAGCTTGACCGACCAAGAGCTCGCCATCCTTGCCGAAAGCAACAATGGAAGGAGTAGTACGGGCACCTTCGGCGTTTTCAATGACACGCGGGTTCTTGCCTTCCATGACAGAAACGCAAGAGTTGGTAGTACCCAAATCGATACCAATAACGGGTCCGCTCACACCGCCAGAGCTGTAACCTCGAGCAAAGCTGGACAAGGCACCAGCCTAACATTAGAACGATCAGTAACCTGCAATCACTTTGAAAAGCTGGTTTTCATTGTCGTGCTTACATTGTGTCGGGCAAGAGAAGGAATGAGGCGGGAGCGAGTAGCCTTGGCCAAGTTGTACATTTTCGGAAGAGAGAGTTGCAAGGAACAGACCGTGGGGAAGGTCACCTTTTCAGGTCTTTGAATTTTTTCGGTGGCTGAAGCGGAGGAAACGGAAGGTACCAGAAGCATATTTGACTCAGCGCATTTGCTGTCAGGAACCCTTTCTTAAGAACATCATATGTCTTCCCCGGTGCAAACCGAACAGCGATTTGTTTGTTGTTCTCAGTATTACTGCTATCTATGTACTTATGTAACATACAATCAATCACAAAATTATTTTTTTGGATAATGTCATCATCTACGAAGAATAAGGAGCCGGATCTTCGGCAAAACGTTTTGCACCTGACGAATGAAAATGAGAGATGCTTTGCAGGAAAATAATTGGACGACAATTCCAAAGACGATCTGTTTGAAGAAGGAATACAACACAGATTACACGTTTGAAATACGTTAATACTCTAGGAGCACTCCACCCGTTTCAATATGAAGATATTGATGGATTATAAGGTCAGAGCACGTAAATATATTTAGTACAGCTACCTACTAGCCTTTGTAGGATGTAGCAAATTTCCTTCATCATCGCAGTAAACGAGGCGCTTAAATCCTCCATCTTATTATCCATGATCACCCTGTAGCATTTTTCTGAAAGGCACAATAAGATTCAGAGTAAATGGATCAGGATACAAGGTATTA
>NW_027192145.1:739311-795386 GCF_041956525.1 Rhizomucor pusillus | reverse complement strand
TTACCGGGATGTTTGAGAGAACAGAGCCAAAGGACGAGATTTTGGATCCAGGTCCCTTTTTACATTCCAGCCGTGATTCAATGCATTAGTTGACGCGTTCCTGCTGTCTTTGGATGTTTATACGTGGATTACGTTCGTAATAGGATCATATTCCTGAAGGTTACGTTGGAGGCATCAACGTACGACGAGGAAGATAACCAGAATAATACCAATCTCGTTACCTGTATTTGACAGAAGATAATGAAGTGCCTCATCTTCATCATACTACGTATAAAGTGTACAGAGAAGATCTAAAGGTTTGCTTTAGTTTCTTGGAAATATTTAGGACGCATTCAAAGAAAGCAACAAAAAACGAGCACCTATGTTCAGGACAAAGGTGTGGGATCACGTGTAAAGTCACGTCTTAACCAAGATGCAAACCTATGGTGCACAGTTTTGACATACAGCTATCAATTGATACGGAAATATGATTGAATCTACAAAGATATTTGATTCTGCTAACACTTCAGGATTTATTATTAAATATTATTCTGCAAGGCAAGCTACTTGATAACTGTGTTGTTCTATCCATGCCGTTTGTCTTATATCAAAAAACTCTAGTCTATCAAAAGATACAACCTTCTACAATTACAATGTATCCCTGATAATTTCAAGGCCTCGGTTACAGGATTTTGCTTGAAAATAGCGAGACTTGAAAGTTGACGTCGGAAGCCTTACTAGGAATCTACTGCTAAGTATAAGAAGATGGTTGTGGATTTGTTTCGAAGCAGCAAGAAGCTAGATTTAGGTGTAGCATTCTCTCAAACATCGATTCATGCGAGTTTATTCTACAGACTCGGATCAGCCATGAGCTTCAGCGAACCAAGCGCAGCAAGCGAAGCGAAGCGTGAAGCGCTTGTAAAACAAATATATAGGATGAATCATTCCTATCGGATAAATCAAACATACCAGCTTTCGAGGACGACATTTACGAAGTTGATCTTCATGTCAACTTTGATGTGGATAAGAACATCCCCGACATCAGCACCGCAAAGTGCCTGAAAATTATGGATCCGCTAAGATCCAACGAACACTACCGCATCAAGCTGCTTCTGGAGGAGCAGTGTGCCGTCAAAGAGCATGAAATTAGGAGTTTTCAGAATTGATGCTCAAACTTACGAACGCCTAGTACATACTTATGTACACTAACGGCGTACTTGCTTCTGTCCTCATCATGATAGGTATGATCTGAGCAAAACAGTACTTCAGAAATCTTTTACTGCATATGATGTTGGAAAATGCAAAAACCCATCCATGCTCATAAAATGCATATACGTGATCTGAATATTGGATGATACGCAAAACAAGTGAACATATTTGGTGCATTATCAATTAATGCAGGTATATCAGATGGGTGAAACCAGGAGAGGCGTGCACTTACCATTGCTCCACCATTGGTGATGAAATTACTACATTATCTATGTACGTATTGAAAGGTTTTGTTCTCAATGGCATGGTCCATATAGAGGTCTTTGAAAGCGAGAGCACACAATTTGCGACTTGAATGGATCATCCCCAAAGTTCTCATTTAGAAGCAGCGCCAGGAAATATATGATTGAACGTTTACATTGCCGGCTTTGCGTATTTTAGATAATGTTGGTGATCGTGAAGATTTGTCTGCAGAAATTCTGTATTCCGCTGCTGGTACTACAACTTTAGAGCCATTTCTATTCATGGGTCGCATCTCGACTAGTCTAACGTTAGGATTATCTTTTTTCGCTGCATTTATATCACGCCAAGATATCACAGATGGCAAGGTGCGGCGACAGTAAAGTTAAGACAAGATAGATAGTCCTAGTTTACCACACGTGAACGGATAATCAACTCTAGCTAGCATTCCGCATATCAAGCCACCCCCTTTGGCAAAAGACCACTTTACCTACATGCATGACCGTAGATGCGGTACCGACGCTTACACTTTTGCGAAAGCTACCCGCGGAGATGGTTCCTACATTGGAAACTTGGGCGTGACAGTTACATTGCCTAAGGTCGTACCTGCAAATACACGTTTTCCCAAAAGTAATGTCGCATTTTGTAGAAATTTTATAATACATTTATACACCAAAACGGCAAATTGCAGCGACATTAATTTTTGGATAAGGTGTATTTGGCGGCAGCGCGGGTTTTCGTGATACATGCAGTTGAGTCTGGCCCTGAAAGTGTGATACAAATCGGTCACTGTGCCTCACATCTTACGATGCAGAGCTGATGTAAGAGGGTGGGTGTCAATAATTGAAGGAAACAAAAATGAGTGCAGTTTACATACTATTTCTCAGTTATCCTGTTTTATCCATGACTTTCCCATTTCCGTCAAGGTTGCCTGTCTCCTTTTAAAGAAAAAGGTTTTCAGGGACATGTCGATCAAGCGCTGTAAATGGGCAAAAGAGAAAAGGCAAAAAACGGTGTGTTACAGCTTTTTTCATTTTGCTGCCATCAGCAAAAACCCCGCGGCGTAGCTCGTTGTCGGTAATAACCTTGACATGAATGCATGCGCTCCCAGTTTCCAACTTTTTCCTTACTTTTTTCTTTTCTTTCCATTTGATACCCAGCATGGGTGCCGCACAGTCCAAGCGCAGTAAGAGCAGCAAGAGCAGCAGCAACGGTACCTCGACGCAGCGTTCTTCCTTATCGAGCGGCACCAACACTGGTCGGCCGGCATCACAGGTTCAACGACGTACAAGCAGCTACGAATCGGCGGCGACGGTGGCATCCACGTCGCGAACACGCACGCTTTCTTCAACATCACATAAGAAGCCCGTCGTCTCGATGCTATCGTCGTCAAAGTCTAGCATTGATAATTTGCATCAGTATCAGCATCAATATCACAGCACGAGTGTAGCAGTCGAGCGTCCAAGGATAGCAGAAAGGGAGCACCGGTCCGAGGAAACGATAATGTGTTCTAAGGATGATTACATAGCAGCTGTTGGAGTGCAGACGGAGACCAGCTTGCCCGATGATTGGGACCTTCAGGACCGGTTCTTCACGGTAATAAAGAAAAAAATATCAGTGTATCGCACATGGAAATGACATGACTGATTTCGGACCATTTTTCGGCAGGCACATCAGGCAATAAAGAAACTTTTCGGGAGGTACGTAGTACGATCTTATTGACAAACCGCGCCATGGTTACGATTATGCTGTTGTTGGTAATATTACTAAAACTATTTTTGAAGCAATGTGACTGAAACAGTGCGGCCCAAATTGGTGCCCGGTGCTTGCATCGTGGAAATCGGGTATGTCAGTCGGTCTACCCACTTGTTCTACAAGCATAACTCACGATAAGAGTTAACGATTGACAGTTGCGGGAATGGGCCATGGATAATTGATACCGCGACGCAGTACCCGCATTGTCAGTTTATCGGTATCGAGGTTCCAAAAGAAAGTCCACCTCCTCCCAGCATAGCGCTGCCGAACGTACAGTTCCAATTTATCGAATCTTTCGAGGACAAACTGCCACTGCCAAGCCAGAGTGTGGATGCAATTCACATGCGTGCGATGTCTTTTCGACTGTGGAAACGATCGTGGCCAGCATTGATCCGAGAGATACAACGAGTGCTCAAGCCAGGCGGTGTTTTGGAAACCATTGAGGCACACTTTAATGTAAGATCCACGGTCTTTGGAATGCTTCGTGCTCACGAGTCTTAAAGCCGTCCGGTTCAATGATGATCGAGTCGTTTGTACAAACACGTACGTTTGATCTTAACGAAAAATAGTAATCTAATAAGGACTAAAACTTTTACATGCACGCAATACAGTACGGTCAATATGCAAACGCTTCGGGCAAGATTATGACTTTTCGAGCAAAGTAGGAGAGTACCTGGACAATGCGGGGATGCACGTGGTCTTCAAGCAGAGAGAGGTTGTACATTTAGGCAAGTTGCTATCTTTTCATGCAATGATAACTCGTTGTTTGATAACCTCAACCGGATTGGTCACAGGATCGGATGGAAAGCTTGCCGAAGAATTCATAGCAATCTTGCTACGATCGTTCGAAATCGTTCACCCGGTCTTTGCACCGATTATGGGTTTAGACCATGAGGATTACATCCAGCGGGTAGAAACTGTATGTTCTCAATGCGTTTCTTGTAACAGTACTTTTGAATGGTTCGCATTCGCGGCCATCAATCCCTAACTCAAATGAACTCCGGCGTACGCTCCCATGCACTGTATACGCACATTTGCCATTGATTGCTCACGAGACTTACCCTACTGACAAATGCGGGCTCTCTGCTTACTGTTCTGTGATCATCATCTGCAGTGATCGGATTTATCATCATCATCATCATCCAAGGCAGGACCCTAAATGGTGCATGCATGCCCCACAGCGTTGCTGACATTTCTAAATATGGCACTTCTAAATATTTTCGATTGGATCCCGCTCTGCTCCTTTATCTCTTTTTCTTTCTGTTCTCCTCACTCTGCCGCTTTCCACCTTCCTTCCCTTCACAGCTCCATACACATATCTTTGCTTTCATGAAGTCTTACGGCAGTACACCTGCCGCCCTTCCGCAGTATACCGTCAAACGCAATGAGATATTATCACGCACCGAACGAGACTTGTTGCAGGTCGACAGACCAGGCTATGGTTCGCACAACAAGCTTGAAGTAGCTTTCAATCTGGTGAACGCCACTGTCGGTGCTGGTATCATTGGACTGCCGTTCGCCATATACAATGCTGGATTTGTGTTTGGCATTGTTGTATCGATACTCGTTGCGATTGTATCTCAGCTTGGTCTGTACATGCTCATTGCAGCCGGCCAACGTGTTGGCGTCTACAAATTCGCCGGTCTCGTCGAATATCTTATGGGACGCCCGGGATATCATTTATTGAACATCATTATGCTCGTACAGACCCTTGGAGTTTGCGTCAGCTATTTTATCTGTAAGTTCTTCTTTTTCCTTCCTTCTGTGATGATGACGATATTATCGATGAGCATGACTCATATGATGCTAATGTTTATCAGTGCTGGGTGACACACTGCCTATGCTCCTGACGCTGTATTTTCCGCAATATCAGTTCCTCCAGAACCGACCGTTGGTCGTTGCTGCTATATCACTGATCTTGGTGAGAACAACTGATCACTTGCAATTTGCATAGTAACACCACACTAAACTCTTAATTTTTTCCATGTAGGTGTTTCCACTGAACTTACCAAGGTCGATTGGCGCTTTGGCCCGATGGTCGATTGTTTCCGTCCTCTGTATACCCGTTATCATTATCATTCTCTTGATCCGCGCACCTTCTTACGTGCCTGAACCATACGACATACCCATAACTACCCTAGGGCCCAATGTTTTTGGCGCTCTCGGCATCCTAGCTTTCGCTTTCGCTTGCCCACACGTTGCATTCAACAATTTCCTGAGTCAAGCAGACCAAACTTCACGAGGATGGGCCTCTTCCACTATTATTGCCACCACCATGAGCTGGTCCGTTTCAATCCTTTTTGCTGTCGTCGGCTATCTTTGCTTTGGGCCCAACCTTGAGCCGAACGTATTCCGCAATTTTCCCGCAGACGATAATATTGTCAACATTGGTCGCTTTGCACTCGGTTTCAGTATGATCTTGACTATCCCGTAAGAAGCAATTGTTGCTAAAGGCGTAAAGAGGAGGAGAAAGAGAGGAAAATAATTGAGAAATGTTTTTTTTTCGTTTCCTGCATTTAGAATGGCGTTTTTGCCGACACGCGAAGCTGTGCAAAAACTCTTGGGTTTTGAGACGCATACACGACAACCAACTGCCACACAACATTACGCCGTGACAGCCGTGTTGTTTCTTATCATCATGTACATTGGTATCACGGTGCAGAGCCTAGGCAAGGTATATGCCCTAGTGGGCGGTTTTGCTGCAACTACGTTGGCATATATAATTCCTGCGGCGGCGTACTTGTTCACAAGTACCAATAGATTGGGTCGACGAAGCAAAGGAAAAGAACCAGCGACCCCAGCGACCCCAAGCACAATTGACGACGAAGAGACTTTGTTGAACCAAGAAGAGGAAGTGGATGCGATTATATCTCTAGAAGAACAGCCAGTCTGCTGGTGGCTGGTTGCAGCTGCTTGCTTTTTGATCGTCTGGGGCTTTATTGTCATGTTCCTGGCAGCATTCAGTGTCTTCTCCTCCTCATAAATTGTACATATAGCGGATTTATACATTTTTACACACATATATCCATTCCTCTTCGGTTGTATTCCATCATATTTATTTTTTATTTTTGTCGTGTTTTTGCGCTTTCTTCTCCATTTCCGTCAGTTTTTCTTGAGCAGCTGGTGATACCGGACTTGGATGTTTCTCCTTGTTTGCTTCTTCCTCGCGGATTTTGCCGACGTGTTTCTTGGCAGTTTCCTCAGCCTTAGGATCTAGCAAGGTAAATTTCCTTTCGTCAGCAGTATGTCCTCGGCAGTAGCAGAGAGATAAACACACCTTTTTCTGCACTTCTTGAAACAGTCGTGTGAATCGTACGCGCTTCTCTTTCAGTGACAGCTGCGCTGAAATAGCGCACAGGTAGGAAACGTGAGCTAATAAGGCGAGCAGGCAACATTGGCAATGAGAAGGAAAGAAGTAAAAGAGTATTGATTTGGCAAACATTAAACAAATCACTTTTGAATACTTTTTTCATGCATGATGTAAGATTGGTGTCATGACTCCCGCTCGCTGACTTGGATTGGAAGTCGGGATCATTTGCAATGAAAGAGATCGCTGCATCAGCATATTCACTCTAGCCCGGTCTCATAGAAATATTAAAAAAAAAGCTATTTGCGTTGAATTTGTGCCAGGCCTCAATAGGACGATTTTTCGGCAGAACACTCGAGGTGACGAAAAGACTTGATGTTTGTGTTCCAATCAAGTGCTTTGTGGACTGACAATTTACGTTCTTCACAGCTTTGATTCCATCATAACGGGCGTTGGGCTCGTTTGGCAAGGAACTACGTGGAGATCCATGACAACCGGCACTCGAACCTCTTCCTTCGGTTGGGCAGTCAGGATCTTGGAGACGGTTTTGCATCTCCTAGCAAGTGAAACGTCGACTGACCGTCTTCACTGGTGAGTGCTAGAGAATGCCATTTCTCGCAGCAGGCCAAGAGTAGCCTTTGCTCTTGCTCTTCTGCCGGTGTGAACCTGTTGGATGCTGCAAGCACCGCCTGGTTGTGGCCAGAGCAATTTTAGCAGTGTTGCTGTAGCTGCTGTTGCAAGGCACGCTTCGTGATTTTCAATACCCGGTAAGAAGATGCCTTCTTTATCTTCTGGACCTGTCGATTCCTGCCCGTCTTCAAGCAGTCGTTTGGTTCTGTGTTGAGTCTGCTGACTATTCTCTCAAAAAACACTCAATGTCAGGTTCGTTCAGACATCACCCTCGGTGTCTTACACCGAGTGTGACTTTATAGCTCTTGCTAGTTCTAGTACGCCGTCGTTTGAAAGCAACTCATTTCTGACACGAACGCCTACCGTTGCTTCCAAGGAGGCATTTCGTATTGTGCCCTGTGAACAATTTTCTGTCACCTAACAGTGCTTTCTGAAGTCATACGTATTGCCTGCTGCCATACGTATAAAATAAGCTTAATGCTTTAATGCTATAGGTCGAGAGAGTTCAGTGTAGTAAACAATGAATAATGCAAAGATGTAGGACAACTACTGAGTAAAACAATGCTAGATGTCGCGGGCTCTACGAGAGTTGGTGGCAAATGTTCAGCTATAATTGCTGTTGGGATGCTGTCAGTTATTTGTTGCTAACATATACAAAACGAAATTGGCAGAGAATGGGCTTCGCAAGAAGTATTTTCGCAATATCCATTTATCACTGCATTTGTCCAATGTATATCCATAATTTTGAGCTTACCTAAGCGCCATCCATTTTGATTTCAAAAGCCCTAAATCAAAAATCATTTTTTATTATTTTCTACACACTTGATTTACAAGAAAGACTTGACGTGGTTCTCGCAGACTTCGCGAAGCTTGGCTTCAAGCTCCTTGGAAAGGACACCCTTGGCGCGGATTTCCTCAAGGACAGGCTTGTGCTCGGATTGGATGTGGGAAATGAAGTCCTTTTCCCATTCAACGACCTTGTTGACGGGGAGCTTGTCAAGGAAACCGTTGACACCAGCAAAGACGATAGGAACCTGGACCTCAATGGCAAGAGGAGTGTATTGGGGTTGCTTGAGCAATTCGGTGAGACGGGCACCACGGTTCAACAAGAACTGGGTGGAGGCATCCAAGTCAGAACCGAACTGGGCGAAGGCAGCGACTTCACGGTACTGAGCCAAGAAAAGCTTAAGGGAACCAGCGACTTGCTTCATGGCCTTCGTCTGGGCAGCGGAACCGACACGGGAGACGGACAAACCGACATTAATGGCGGGACGGACACCCTTGAAGAAGAGTTCAGCTTCCAAGAAGATCTGACCGTCAGTAATGGAAATGACGTTGGTAGGAATGTAAGCGGAGACATCACCACCCTGAGTTTCACTGTCGATATTGTTAATATCAACATCGCACACAAAGTTGAAGTCATACTTATACTTACATGATGGGAAGGGCGGTCATGGAACCGTAACCGAAGTCCTTGTTCATCTTGGCAGCACGCTCCAAAAGACGGGAGTGGAGGTAGAAGACATCACCAGGATAGGCTTCACGACCAGGAGGACGACGAAGCAAAAGGGACATCTGACGGTAGGCAACAGCCTGCTTGGACAAGTCATCGTAGATGATCAAAGAGTGACGGCCGTTGTCACGGAACCATTCACCAAAGGCAGCACCGGAGAAAGGAGCAAGGTACTGAAGGGGAGCGGCCTCAGAGGCAGTGGCAGCAACGACGGTGGTGTACTTCATGGCATCGTTCTCCTCGAGGGTGCTGACCAACTGAGCGACAGTGGAACGCTTCTGACCGACAGCGACATAGATACAGTACAACTTCTTGGATTCGTCGGAGCCGTTGTTCCAGTTCTTCTGGTTAAGGATGGTGTCGAGAGCGACAGCAGTCTTACCGGTCTGACGGTCACCAATAATCAACTCACGCTGACCACGACCAATGGGGACCATGGAGTCGACAGACTTGATACCAGTCTGCATGGGCTCGTTGACAGAGTGACGGGGCAAAATGCCAGGAGCCTTGACTTGGACACGAGAGCGGCCAACAGTTTCCAAGGGACCCTTACCGTCAATGGGGTTACCGAGGGCGTCGACGACACGACCCAAGATGCCAGGACCGACAGGAACGTCGACAATGGCACCAGTACGCTTGACAGTGTCACCCTCCTTGATCAAACGATCGTTACCGAAAACGACAATACCGACATTGTCGGGTTCCAAGTTGAGAGCCATACCCTACATTGCATCCGTGTCAATGTCAATTACTGTTGACGCGTGTTGCATATATTCGTTGACGCTTTGTTTTTTACCTTAAGACCGCTGGAGAATTCAACCATTTCTTCGGCTTGGACATTCTTCAAACCGTAGACACGAGCAATACCGTCACCAATGGACAAGACACGGCCGGTTTCCTGAAGATCAACCTCGGAGGAAGCACCGAGGATGCGCTGCTCGAGAATAGAGGAGACTTCAGAGGTGTTGGGCTTGGCCGTAGCATAGTTTCTCAAGGCAGTGGCGGCAGCAGCGGCAGATTGGCGCACCTATGAGTGTCCATTGAGTTACGCTGTTCTAGGCAAGGTAATGCAAAGAAAAGAGGAGAAGGGCGAAACCTCTGCTACTCACAGCTGGCGATGACTTGACAACGTTGGCCAATGCAGGGCGGGCAAGACGAGCAGCGTTTCTCAACATTGCTGTTTGGAGTGGGGTCGGAAAGGGGAGGTTGTAACGCAACGAAATTTACGCAACAAATTTTTGGCGTGTTTACCGCGTGACTGTAACCCGTTCTCTCTCAACCCCAGCGCACAAACAGGGGTCCAAGAAAACTGTGAATCGTATGCACAATAGGAGCGATATCCGTTATAAGTTATGAACCAAGTAAAAGAAACGGTGTATTCATGATTTTGAATGCATAAAGTAGCTGCTTGTTGTAAGCGCTTATTTATCTCGAGAAAGACATGCAGTACAGTGTTTTGTAAGTGAATATGCGCCAATAAGAAATCGATTTGCGTATCAATGCGACGAGTCACACCAACGCTGGATGCCTGTGATAGGAAATCATGTAAATCCCTACTACAAACGATCTCATTGAGTACCGTCTGTTTATTTTCTTAATTTGACCTGACGGAAGTGATCATGGAAATTGAAATGTTGGCGTGAAGATGTCACGTGGCGACTTTGAGGAGAAGAGCGCGCAGTGCTAAACTACCTAGAAATTTATAACTTGGAACAACAACAGCTGCAGATAATATAACCTTTTACAGCATACTTTTATTATTAAATAAGAATCACTTTTTGTACAATTTATGACGACCAAGCAGCAGGGTTTGTACGGTTGCAAATAAGTTTAGCACGGTCAAAGTCGTTTCTGTTCTTGTTTGCAGTGATTTGGAAGCAAGTAGCGCTACCTTGGCGTGCGATAATCGTCGACCAAGAGAGGAATACGTCCCAAACGCGAAGCCTAGGAAAGCATTCATGTAAATATTAGTCTTTTCATAGATTACTGTGAATATTATGCTTACAATCGATCATCATATTTGCCCTTCAAAGAGTCGCGGTTCTTCATCCAGTTAAGGTACCATCTCTCGAGAGTTGCAGAGTAGTGAACACCGACAGTATCAACGTTGTGGATTTCAAAACCAGCGGTCTCAAGTTGCTTGATATACCAGTAGAGAGGAGTAGAGGCATCAGCACCAGGGAAGATGTACTTGGCCATGAAAAGACCCCTTTGGACATAGCAGCGTTAATGCCCTGATAATTATGTGCATAGGATAATCACACGGCTTACCAGATGAAGTCTTCGTATTGCCAAGTAGCTCTCAAACCAGCTACTTGCATGTAGAACATACCATCGTCGTCAAGCAATTCACGGACATCGTGCAAGAAAGTCTGAAATCGACGGATACCGACGTGTTCGGCCATCTCAACGCAGGTGATAGCATCGTACTTTTCACCAGCAGGGAAGTTTCTAAAGTCCATGCACAAAAGCTTTGCATTATCCTTGACGCCCTGGTCTTCAAAGCGCTTGTTTCCAAATTCGACCTGATTGCGGGACAAGCTGACACCAACGGAGTTGCTACCGTAATGTTTTGCGGCATATCCAACAAGAGTACCCCAACCGCAGCCGATATCCAAATGTTTTCGACCCTCTTTAAGATGGACCTTCTCGCAGATCAACTTCATCTTGTTTTCTTGCAGTTCCTCGAGAGTTTCGCGCTTTTTTGCGTCAGAAATGATGCCACTGGTGTAGACCATCAAAGGACCCAAGAAGGCTTCGTAAAAATCATCACCGCGGTCGTAGTGATCACGAACTTGGGATTCATCCTGCTCACGCGAATGCCAAAAGGTTTCAGGCAACCACTGCGTCAAGAAGAACTTGAACTGACCAAGAGTGAACTGGAAAGCTGCCCAGTCGTGGCGTGCTTCCATGATTTCAAGAGGATCGCCGTTGAAATCGATCTTGCCATCAAAGTAAGCTTCGAAAAAGGTTTCCATGGGGATCTTGTTTCGGCCATAGTAGGATGCCTTGAGCTCAGGGTCATGGATGATGATATAAGATTCGAGGGGTTTGCCAGGAAGAGGAACGCGGTTACGGTATCGTGGCGCATAGCGCGAGGTAAGGTAAAGTGTAGTAGCCAGGATAGGGAAGAACAGCAATACAGCGAGGATAATGAACAGGGAGAAAGACAAACCAAGCGAGTAGGCAATAAACGCAGGTACGCCGACTGCAACAGCTCCAAAGACGCGATTGTCAAAGGTCTGGTTACCAGCGCCTTGAGCAGGCAAAGGCGCGTTGTGGATAGCTTGCCAGTTTGTAGGCTTGAAACTAGTCGAGTCGTCTGCTCCCATCTAGGCATGTCCTGTCAGCATATGCTCGAATGGTCGCGCTCGCGTCATCTCGCTGTGCGACCGTTTCTGCACATACTCCTTTTATAGGGCTCTGGCAGCTTTACGCTCCCACAGAGACACGCTCTGCTCCTGCACTTACCGTTCACTTTATACGGAAGTCTCTTTCTGTGGAAACGAGAAGAAAAGACTTTTAACTGGGAAGAGAAGCAAAAACACTACGCGTCCAGTCATCAGCTCAATTTTTGAGTCTGTGTGTTACCTTGGAACACGGAAACAGTTGTTCCGGGAATCCACCCATTTCTATTTGCTCATACATTGCGGCAAAAAGGGACATTGCTTCAATACACATAGAATCTGCATTTGTATCAAGGGACAGTATACTAAAGACCAGTATACATATGATATTTGTACAAAATAATAATGATATCTTCTGCTGCATGAAAGATTAATACCGAATGCGCTGAGCGTAGACCGGCTACTGCTACGGTAGCAGCGTGATTGGTCGATAATAACGTCGACCTCTGACGCTGTATCTCCTCATTTCATTCATTTCTTCTGACTGCTCTCCGATAAGGAAAAGAGTCATACGAACAAGCGCTTTTAAGATAGGGTCAAAATTAAATGTATAAGATTGAATTATAAGGGCGAAGACATACGAAAAAGAACTAGTGAGTACCATTGCTTTTGAATTTCTGGAAAAGCGGGAAAAAATTGGTGCAAAGAGGAAAAGATGCCTTTCGCCCCGCCTTTTAAGACCTAATGCTGCCGTACGTCCTCGCATGTCGTGCAACAAAAGGAGCATCATACGTCATTCATTGAGCACGGAATAAGCGATTTGATGTAGTTATCTGAACGAATTAGAGTTAGAAACATAAATTGCTATATGGCTGTTAGTATCGTGTTTCCATAGTTTGCAAGTACTGAGCGTTCGAAGGGTCATATGTTGAGGACTACGCAGTAGGTAAAGAGTTCCAATATTCGTAGCAGCGTTATTCAAATGGTTACATTGAGCATAACAAGGAGGGAATTTAAAGATTGGTGGAATGGAAGTTCACATATGATATGCTGAAAGCAACGAACAGATTCGGATCAATTCAAAGGAAAGAAAGACTTCCATACGCAGTCATGTTATTTTATCAAGACCAATCCCACAAATCACATTCTGGGAAATGCGACGTTATTTGATTAACGTAGCCAAGGAATTTATTGTAGAACGCATTATTTCACAGGATCACTGTGCTCTATCATTCGCCTTTTATTCTTTAGGTTTTTTCAACTCCATGTGACGCTGCATGGAGACAGGCGCAACGGGCAAATTTTCACATGCACAGGCACAGTTTTCCAATTTCGGTTGCTTATTTCCACGCCTGTCAAATCATCGTCGCCTGTCAAGATTTTCACATACACACGCAGGTGTAGGCATGCAACATTCTGTGTTTATCTAGTGGAAAGCTGGTAAACAGCGCGGTGAAGAGTAAGAAAGCAGGAAGAAGAAAAGATTTAGGGAACACAAGCCAATCGGTTTGGCGGCCCTTGTTTCGCGGTTGACGAATCGGACTCCACAAACCGTACATCTTTCTGCTCCCCACATGAAAGTCGAATCTCGTAGTCAGCAGGATTATTCCGTTATCTGAAAATAATTTTTTAAACCCGGTGGGAGCGTGCCTTCTTGGTTCCACGTCTTTCTTCCTTCTGAACCCCCCATCTCTCTTCAGTCATGTCGTCCACTGAAGCTTCTGTTGACAAGTACGAGGCTGTCCGCAAGGACATTATCAAGGTCTTTCCCAAGGAAGATTACGATGATGGCTCCTTTGCCCCTGTAGTGTAAGTTCTTTCACACTGATTTGGTTGCTAAGAGATAACAGGAATTTGTCTAACCCTAATCAAAACAATTCCAGTCTCCGTCTCGCCTGGCACGCCAGTGGCACCTACGATCAACACAAGAAGGATGGCGGCAGCGATGGCGCCACCATGCGTTTCAAGCCTGAAGCTGAAGACTCTGCCAACGCCGGCCTTGAAGTAGCCCGTGCCGTCCTTGAGCCAGTCAAGGCCAAGCACCCCTGGATCAGCTACGCTGATCTGTGGACGTAAGTAGAAAACATAGCACTTTTCCTTGCTCCTGTCCGATAGATGTGCTGACTCAGCGTATATATCATTCCAGTTTGGCCGGCTGCGTTGCTATCGAGCACATGGGCGGTCCTCACATCGAATGGACTGGTGGCCGTCGGGACAAGCACTCTGAAGCCGATTGCCCTCCTGTCGGCCGCCTTCCCGATGGCGCTCTCGGCAAGGATCACGTCTTGGATGTCTTCGTTGGTCGTCTTGGTTTCACTGTCCAGGAAACTGTTGCCCTCATCGGTGCTCACACTGTCGGCCGTTGCCACAAAGACCGTTCCGGTTTCGATGGTCCCTGGACTACCACTCCTACCCGTTTCTCTAACCAATTGTAAGTGTCTTAATTTCTAACACATGAGCTCTCAATTTTATTCACTGAATGCGTACATATAGCTACAAGCAATTACTCAACAACACCTGGGTCGAAAAGAAGTGGGATGGCCCTCGCCAGTTTGTTGATGCTGAGGATGGTGAATTGATGATGTTGCCCACCGATATGGCTCTTTTGGAGGAACCTTTCCGCCCTTACGTCGAGTTGTACGCCAAGGACAAGCAGCGCTTCTTCGACGACTTTGCAAAGGCTTTCCTAAAGCTCATCGAATTGGGTGTCTCTAAGCGCGGAAAGTTGTAAAATCGTTTGCATTGACAAGAAACTTAGCATCCCATATCTTTCCCCTCCATTAAAAACATCTGTATTTTCATATTTTGCTCTCCCTCCAACGCATACCTCTATCTATCAACTTTTGATACTCTTCATTATATAAAAGGAGAAGGGTTGTGAAAAGATCACATTAGGAACAAGTGTGCAATTTTGTATTCCTCTCTTTTTCTTTGATCGGCCGTATGGATCCCAGCGGTAGTAATAGCAGTGCTAGTCAGCAAAGCCGTTCCACTGCAGGTGAAAGCACGCAGATCTTTGCTGCCCATGTCAGGCAATACCTTGCAACGTTGCCTTTCGTTACCGTCGCTACATTTGGAGCCTCTTTTACAGTCCTAATGTGCGATGGTCTCGGCGTCTTTATACAATCGCCACGCCTCCTTAGTCAGTGGATGCAACTTGACGTGCTGTCCATTGCATATGGACAAAGTAAGTTGACTATCTCAGTATATCTGGGTGTTTTACCAACCAACCGGTTTTCTTCTCAGTGCAAAGACTTCTGTTTTATCCTTTTGCATCACCTAGCTTTGCATTGTATCTCACAAACCTGTTCTTATTGCTACCCTATTTGGCAACTCAAGAAAGGAAACATGGATCTGCAAAGCTAGCTTGGGTTCTGCTGACTTTCTTCACAGTCATCACAGGCACTTTGTGTTTTTCGGCTGCTCTTGTGTTGCTTATCACGCTCAAATCCATATATATGCAACGGTTTGTATATGCAGGACTGTCTGGTTGGACGATTGGCTTGGCCTTTTGGTCAGCCTGGGAAGAGGATCAGCCAGCAGACCGCATGTAAGACATACATGAAAATGAAAACATCGATCCATCGATCAATGCTGCTAACAATGAATATCTTTCGGGTATCAGGTTGTTTGGAGTACTACATGTCCCCGGCAAAATGATGCCATACCTGATTCTCGCTTTCTACACATTCCTGGTACCCGATGCGTCTTTGATACTGCATTTATTTGCTATCTCTTCAGCTTTCTTGTGTAAGCATCAATATGCGCGAATATGCCTGGGTTTCCTCGTCCACGCTAAATGCAATATCTAGATACTTCAAAACGTGGACCAAGCTTTCTATTCCCTAGCCAGGAGACAATTGCAAGATACCAGGACCATCCTTGGCTCAGCAAAGCACGAAACTCTCAACGATTTATCACCTTGGATGCAGCCAGTGACCCCTCCCATCTTACACTTCCCACCAATACTCTAAATATGCCGACTTCAAATACCCCGCAGTTCCCTGGCGAAGGCAGGCGACTAGGTGATGTTTAGATATAATTACATCTTGAAAGCGTTGTATATTTGTTTATTGCTCCAGTTCATCGTCGTTCGCCGAAGGATTCCATGGAATAGCTACCTGTTGTAATAAATCCATCAAATCAGGGCATTCTTCGAGTGCTGCTAACTGGTCTGATGACTTGACCAAGAGCAGGCCTGCAAATCCTAGTGAGTTGATGGATAGTTGGATATCTTGATTGTTGTGATGGACGACGGCTATTTCCTTTGATCGAGGAACGAGCATCATAAATTGCGGAGTCATGACAAAGTTATAAGATATCTCTCTGCCATAAGAGGTAGCATGCTTCCGCAGTTGGTAGAACATGTTATCCAATAATCCAAAAAACATCTGACCGAGATAGTCTTCGACGTGCTCTGTGCTTGGACTCGATTCGATAAAATCGCGATCCAGTGGAGTGATTACATGCACGAACGGAAGTTTCTCAAGAATATAGATTTGACCTAAAGTTTAAATTGTGAGCGATGTATTTCAACGTATCGCATACTGTCAAAACGGTGGTTATTACCTGCTTTGCGTTCCTGGATTTCATTGAAAAGCGCCCTTAACGGAGGCTGTGGTCCCGAATTTGGAAGTGGCATAATTTGGACGTGCTTGTGCTGCTGACTAGTTCCAATGGATTCAGCCATGTAACTTATCTTTCTGATATCATCATCTGCCTTACCTTGCTCCAGAGAACGGTCCACAGTTGTAAAATGCTACAGCTGATGTCGATTCAAAAGCTGTCGTCAAGCATTGCCAAGTGGCAAGCAGGTCTGGAGGCAGAAGCGGCTCAGTCTGCATCTTGAACTCTACAGTACTATTTCTTTCAATACTGTGATAAGGGAAATACGAATAACCCATTGTTCCTGACCTTTCGTAACCACCAAGATATGATGCGGTGTAACACAAAACTTGTTTAATAAAACACGGTGTTCATCCAAATCCTTTACGTGCAAGGCAGGGTTCGGTGGCAGGAACGGGTTCACTTTGACTTTCTTGCCGTCCTCACTCTGTGGCATTTCTAAACGCGGCTTCTCCGCCAGTGCTGGCGCGTATGTGATTTCAAACTGTTTTGTTGGATTAAGGAGGCAGTCGATGTGTATGCTCGATCGCGCTGCAAAGTTGTTTCTAATTACCTCCATGCCCTTAGCATTCTTGCGTTTTATATCCCCTGGGAAAAACAAGAGATCGCCACTCTTGAGAGCAGCGTCGTAACGTTCCTTGACCAAAGCGGAAAGAGCCATGTCATTTTGATCCTCAGCAGCAAATGAAGGAAAATGGACCGCTTGTTCTTTCCTTTTCACCTCAAATGTCGCCCTCGCTCGAGATCAAGCCTGCTACACCCGCCGACGTTCCTCTCATTCTCAGCTTCATTAAACAGCTTGCCGAGTACGAGAAGTTGGCACACGAAGTTGTAGCCACTGAAGAACTACTGCGCCAGAATCTGTTTGAACGTCGCTGCGCCGAAGTCATTATTGCCTATTATCAAAAGGCAGACACTGCCGAAAAGGAACCTGCAGGCTTTGCACTCTTCTTCCATAACTTTAGCACGTTTGAAGGCAAACCTGGCTTGTACTTGGAGGATCTCTTCGTTCGCCCTGACTTCCGAGGCCTTGGAATCGGCAAAAAATTGCTGATTCAATTGGCTGCCCTGGCCAAGGAACGCTCTTGTGGTCGCTTCGAATGGGTTGTCCTCAACTGGAACGAACCATCTCGCAAGTTCTATGAATCGTTGGGCGCAAAACCGCACGAAGAATGGATTATTCACCGAGTATCCGGCAAGAACTTGGATGATCTGGCTGCACTTTAACTTATTTACTTGATCTAATCCCTAGATGAGATTGCATCGTCTTTTCTCGTTCTGCCACCTGCAGTAAAGGTATAGATATAACCAATACTAGAGTTCCTGTTTTAAAGTTTACATTACACCTTTTAATATGGAGATCATCAACAATCTCTTTCGGTGATGAAGATGAATGGGCTCATTTAACAATAGTAGAAGTTAATTCATTTGTTAATTCATTTTTTACAACGACAAAACTAGCTACAGTTTCCCTGCTACATCTCTTTTAAGGTTGGCAGATTAAGGTCTTCGTGGTCATGTCGACATTCCCAAAGGCTTAATTGATACAATGTGACTACTACCAAGAGATGCAGTAAAAGCGAGTAGATAATGAGAAAGTATCGCGACCATTTGTGTGAAAATAGTATCCGTGTAATGTTGTATGTAAGCTTTTCGGCTGGATTCAGAGCATTGTAACGTCGAGTCTCTTCCTAGATAATCATGCCAAACATGTAAGAAATTGAAAGTAACATTCGGCCAGCTTACGCAACGCACCCTTTTGTGGAATTGTACAAATGGATTCATGCTCTCTTCATACAATTTACCATATTTATCCGTGGGATCGTCACGCATCGCGTTTGTTTTCATTGAGCTTCTGCGGACGTCCTTGGACATCGATGGTCCGTCTGCTACGCCCATATCCACAGATGTGGAGCGGTTCTACGGTGCAGCTGCATAAATACAAAACTCCATATTCTCTATATTTGATCTCACCGTCAAGCCTTCCTCCTTCCAAACGTGAACAAACCGCAAACGCTCGTAAAGCTTGAGATTATCTGCTTTCAATCTTTCAATCTCGCTCTCCATATCCTGCGTCTTCTGGTTGATTTTTCGTAACTGTTCTTCCAGTTCGCCGTTACGCTGTCGGAACCGGTCGCGCTGGTTGATAACAATTGGCAAAATGCTTTTATCTTCCTTTGCCGCAGGTGCAATGCTAGAAGCATCCAGACTAACCCTCGGCGAACCATAATCTGGAGTACGCGGTGAGGATGAACCCCCGGCGCCGGATGCCAGATTAGTACTGGAGGGTGTTCTCGTTAATTCTTCATCGAGGGTTCCATTGGATGTCTTTTGGCCGAGCCGTAATAGGTCCTCTTCTAAGCGCTGCACCAATTCTGCTAACTGCGTGTTCTTCGTTTTCAGTTCTTCGTACAATGCAGCCTTGGACTGTAAATCATTTTCCAATGCTGAGAATGACACCTTGAGCTGCGTATAATCGTTTTCTAAGCGCTTATTCTTCTCCATCAATTTGACCTCCAAACTATCATTCAACTTCTCGTCTCGGTTTAGCACATTCTGTGCATCAAATTTATCATCGTCATCACCGGTGCTAAATTCAACGTACTTTGCACAGGTAAGAAACGTGGCTGACGTGCTAAAGTATACTAAGTATATCTTACTTTCATAATTTCTAACTCTCTCTTGATTTCGTCGTAGTCGCTCAATTCTTGGAGTTTGATTGTCAGATTATCCTTTTCTTCGGTCTAAAAGTCTAACGTTAGTATTCACGATAAAGAGATGTCCCAAATACTTTACCAAAGACTTGTTTTGTGACGAAAGATCCTTGATCTTCTTCGATAAACGTGATTCCGTCTTCTGTAGGAGGTCCTTGTACGTATCAACATCCTTCATTAATTTAGAAATAGTCGCATCCTGTTGCTGTTGCTCTGCCCTATACAATTCAAAGCAAAAGATTTATAAACGTCCATAGCCACAGATCTGCATCTGACATACTCGGACTTTGTGTTTTCTGCCGGTTGCTTTGCAGCAGACTCTAATTCCTGCTTCAAGTCCTCCTAAAATATGAAAAGATATCAATTAATTTTTTCTTGTAGGTTACTGTGCACTCCATACATTTCTGCGTTCTAATTCCACGATTCGAGAGTTTGCTCTCTCAAGTTCCATGGCTACAATATCCAACTCTGCTAGTTTACCGACGACTTGCTCATCTTTTTTGCTATTCAATAAAAACTATACATATAAAAGATGGCTCTTATCAACGAACGTACCATATTTTTTATTATGGCTGATCAATAATGCTTGCGTATCATCGTGGGTATGTTGCAATTGGGTCAGTTGATCGAGTGCTTGATTCAATTGCGTCTGTAACTCATGCTCTCTGGCACAAGAATTGGATTACTATTCTCTCTAAAAATGCGTGCATATATAAATACACATACCTTTCCTTATAGTTGCGGATCTTTTCATTATATTGTTGCGTCAGTTCTTGCTCTCTTTTGACAAGTTCATCCTGTTTCTTTTCTTCTGCCTGATTGCATGCTGTTGAAAAAGATGATGCTGAGGATATCCAGCACGGCAAACTTACCGCTGCTTCCAACTTTGTTATTCTTTGCTTGAGATCGCAATTCGTCTGTTCAACCGCCTGCAAATATTTGACTTGCTTTTGCATCTCTTCAAGTTCTAGCCGCAGCGTTTCATTTTCGGTTTTCAGCGTATCATTATCGAAAGCCTTAGCACTTTGATCCTATCATGCGGCTAATTTTAGTCTCCAGTACTCTCTCATGTACAATGATAACTGACGATGGCAGCTTCAAACAGAGGGGCTGGATCAGGAGCATCGGCGAGAACTTTGTAGAGCGTCAAGAAGGCATTCTCGGCAAACTTTGTTCTCTTTGTTATATTGTCGATCTCAGCCTGATATCCTATGCAAAAAGGAATACGTATTTGGCATACTCACTCAAAGCTGATATCTCCACTGCTGCCTTACCTTTCAGCAAGGATTTGAACTGTTGCAGCTTCTCCTCGTCTGGCATCTTTTTGAACTCTATATAACATATACATCGTCAACATCGGGTCGAATAAGACACTGCGTAATTGTACCTCTAGTTTGCTCTGCCAATTTCTTTCGAGAAACTAGACCATCTTTCTGGTTTTCCACAATCGTGAGTCCTTGATGATCAAGTTGTCGTTGCAGAGCTGGCAGTCCAACGCCTTTCCAAAACTGAATGGCCGTTGAAAAGTTGCCTTGTATATCTGTGGCTGCCATAACGTCCTGAAAAGGCGACTTTCATGCCCAAACCTGTGCAGGGACATTTTCAAAGTTCAGCGGGCGAGCCAGCTTGGCATTTTCGTTTCCTAATCATGCCACCATAGTTTTCATCAAGCTGTCAATACATCCATGCATTGGAGCATACAGCGGTTTTGACTCATTCTTTTAGTTTCTTGCATTATTACCATCAGGTATAAAACTCAAAATCAGATTTTCATTGTTGCAATTCTAACCAGATTTATTTCGTTCATGCACTTCTAACTACCAGATGCTTGTCAAAAAAAAAAAAAAAAAAAAAAAAAGAATGCTGGTATGTGTCTATGGCTCGCGCTTGATATATACATGAACAAGGTATTGTCGGCTGTCTGGTAAATCAAGCGGAGCCGTCTGGACCTCCTTTCAGGGCGCATTGAGCGCAGGTCCTGGCAGCAACGTGCAGCTAAGTATCAAACAGCAAATCGCAAAGAATTGAACAAACTTAGTACTTACTATAAGAATATTTGTATAGAAAAAGACGAGATAAATATGAATAGGAATGTAAATCGTATTGTGTAAAGATTTGCATCAGGTGCATTGAAGTTGTACATCTTTTAGCAGGGCTGTGATCTGCGGGTGGTCTTTTTCTAAAACTTGCGAGTTGGTGTTACCTCAAGAGCACATTTTCATCAATTCCTTGGGCCGCGCGTGTCTCCCCTTTGCTTTCCTTTTCTCTCTCTTTTTTTAGAACACTTGCTCTTTCCATCTCTTTCATCTCTTTCCAGTCTCTCCTTTCCTGTGCATCGCAGTTAAATCACAATGGCACATGTAAGCGCAGCATGCCAAAAAAAAGCAGCAATCGGTTGTCATCTGTACTGGATTGAAACTCATCATCTTGCTTTGCAGAGACTTGGCGGTCGTAGAAAGAACGTGAAGAAGGGTTTCCAATTCACATTGATGGTAGTTGGTATGGAAACGATATATTTGGCGTCTCTTGTCGCTATGTAAGATTCAACTAATGCGCATCTATCATTTAGGTGCGTCTGGAACGGGCCGCACCACTTTTGTCAACACGCTTTGCAACTCCAATGTCCTAGCAAAGAAGGTGTGTGACAACCCTGAAGAAGCACACAACGAAGAAGGTATCACTATCAAGCCCGTCTCAGTTGGTAAGTTTCTTTTGAAGGGTGGATAAAGAAATAGGGCCAGTCAGAAATTTTATGGTAACACATGGATTTCCATAGAGCTGGACGAAGATGGTGTCAGGTATGTGAAGAAATAAGGGGTGGACCCAGCACAGTTGCCATTCTAGGATATCTCCTTAACACGACAGTCCTTTAAAGAATTTCCTTGACAATCGTGGACACTCCCGGATTTGGTGACAACATCGATAACGAGAGATGGTAATTGTGAATATACTTCTTATCATGCTTGAAGCAGTGCTGATCAATAGTCTCACGCATTCTTTGCTCCAGTTTCCAAGAGATCGTCGGCTATTTGGAAAGACAATACGATGACATCCTCGCTGAGGAATCCCGCATCAAACGTAACCCCAGATTCCGCGACAACCGTGTTCACGCTCTTTTGTACTTTATCTCACCTACTGGCCATGCGTACGTGCTAGACTCTACGTATATACAGCACAAAAATACTAAAAGCATGTCTTTCTTGGCTCAGTTTGCGTGAGATTGACATTGAACTTATGCGCCGCTTGAGCCCTCGTGTCAATGTCATTCCTGTCATCGGTCGTGCCGATTCACTGACCCCCCAAGAACTTAAAGACTTCAAGCGACGAGTATGTTTTCAAACGACTTCAAATACTGAAAACAAATATCGCTGATACTTTTCCCCGTAGATTATGGAAGATATCGAATATTACAATATTCCCATTTATAATTTCCCTTACGATGTTGAAGAAGATGATGAAGACACTATCGAGGAAAACAGCGAGCTTCGCGTACGTACAAAGACGATAATATTGTGTTCTGACAGTTATGCTTACATTTTTAAAGGCTCTTTTGCCATTCGCCATCATCGGTAGCGACGAAGAAATCGTTGTCAATGGACGAACAGTCCGTGGTCGTCAATACCCATGGGGTGCTGTTGAAGGTAAATGAGTTCATTTTATGCTACGCTGGACCAGCATTCTTACGCATAACATAGTCGATAATCCTCAGCACTCTGATTTTGCCCGTCTGCGTTCCGCTTTGCTCAGCTCGCACTTGCAAGATCTTAAGGAAATTACTCACGACTTCTTGTACGAAAACTACCGTACTGAGAAGCTTAGCCGTACCGTGAACGGTGGTGATGCAGAGTAAGTTTGTGAATGAAAAATGATCATGAACACAGACTGATGTTTATATAGGGATGCATCGCTGAATGCCGAGGATATGGCGAGCCAAAGTGTACGACTCAAGGAAGAGCAATTGAGAAAGGAAGAAGAGAAGGTAATGTGCAGTGGATCGGATGCCCCCTTTTCTCGAGGAGACTAACATCCTGAATAGCTCCGCGAGATTGAGCTCAAAGTGCAAAGAGAAATTCAAGAAAAGAGAGCAGAGTTGTTGAGCAAGGAAGAAGCCTTGCGCAACCTGGAGGCGAGATTGGCACAAGCTCAGCTCGCTGATGCGTAAACTTTTCTGGCATTTTTCTCTTCTCTTGATCCCTTTTTCTTTTTTATATATCGATTTTTTCTCTTGTCTTGATCTTTTAATTACCAACATAGCCTCGCTCATCCCGTGTCTTGATAAACCTATTACCTGAAAACAAAGTTTACAGTAGTTACTTGACGTCAGTAGAACACTGTCTGTTACTGTTACACAAAGTCGGCCTATACTATTAGCCGCCCCACCCTAGAGTCCAACATGCATCTCTGCATAATCTCCCAATCATTTTTACAAGATCTCCAAGATCCAGCATCATCGTCTGTGAATACCAATTTTTTAGCGTTACTCCGTCATTGCATGTAACATCTCGATCTCTTCATCAGTATTATGATAAACAGCTGCCGACCTGCTGATATGGAAGGCTAGTTACAAGCCACCACTATATATTCTCACGGGCAGGCAAAAGGATCTTTGAGGAAGAAAGCACGGAAGCTTTCGGGCATTGCATTGGGTTGATTGCCTTGAAAGCAAGTCAAAGTGTGTGGGACCAATAGCGCTGCACACATGATAACCCAGCAAACATATAAATTCCATCGGGTGTCTGAAACATTACCTTGTTCTTTCCTTTTCTTCAGCTCACTTGCTCCCAATGATCGAAGCTCTACCGCATCCACCACTCCCAAATGATCCTACTGGGGGTCAGACATACCAACATCAAAGCAAACTCTCGAAACTCCCTATACCTGACTTGCAAGGTACCATAGAACGATACCTTGCAGCAGTGAAACCCTTACAGGTAAAAATATATGACGATGTTCCCGCCCTGTACTATCCACTTACACAGATCATGTTCACAGAGCCCTCAAGAGCATGAAAAGACGAAGGCTGCAGCAGAGAACTTCTTAAAAAACGAGGGTCCATGGTTGCAGGAAAAACTGAAAGAGTACGCGGCAGACAAAATGTCTTACATTGAAGAGTTCTGGTAAGAGTAGACTTGCACTGAACCTATCCACCCGTCGTTCCGTCTGGCCTAACATCATGGAATAACAAGGTATGATTCGTATCTCCAGCACGACGATCCGGTCGTCCTCAACCTGAACCCGTTCTTCGTCCTCGAGGATGACCCGACACCGCAGCGCAACGACCAAGTCGTTCGTGCTTCTTCACTCATATACTCGACGTTGACATTCATTCATGCACTCAAGACAAAAACGCTTGAGCCTGATGTCTTTCGCGGCACACCGCTCTGCATGTCGCAGTTTGGTCGTTTGTTTGGTACGGCGCGAGTGCCGACAGAGAATGGATGTTACATTGCCCCATACGAAGATTCACGTCACATCGTTGTCATGGCACACTCACAATTTTATCACTTTGAGGTATTTGATGAAGAGGGACAAGTGTGCCTGACCGAAAAGGAGATTGCATCCAATCTGCGAGCTATCGTCAGAGACGCAGCAAAGGTCCCTGTCACGGGGATTGCTAAAAACGCCATTGGCGTATTGACCACGGAGAAGAGACGTAACTGGGCCAGACTCAGGGACGAGCTCAACAGCGATCCAGTCAACCGCGCAGCACTCCGTGTGGTGGATTCAGCACTATTTATTGTATGCCTCGACCACGTTGCACCATCAGGTATTGAGGACCTGAGCACCAACATGCTTTGTGGCACGTACAAATTGGATCATGGGCTGCAGGTCGGCACATGCACAAACAGATGGTACGATAAGCTACAGGTACGCAAAGCAAATCAACGTGAAATCATGAAAAGGGGAACACTGCTGGCTTACATAAGCATTCCGTTCATATGCTCTTAGATCATTGTTTGCAAGAATGGAAGCGCTGGCGTCAACTTTGAGCACACAGGTATAATACATATATATATATTATAATATTACGGTTGAAAAGCACATGAAAGCTCACTGCATATGTTTGTCTCCCAGGCGTCGATGGCCACACGGTCCTGCGCTATGTATCCGATATTTACACCGACACTATCCTCCGTTTTGCAAAGACAATCAACAGCCAGACAAAGTCTATTTTCCATTCTCAAACTTACAAAAAGGATGACGCAAATGCTCGTCGTGGCAGCTCGACTTCAAGCACATCAACTGCGTTTGATACCAATCCGCGTCGCATCGAATGGAACATGACGGATGAAATCGCGCTCGGCGTACGATTTGCCGAAACTAGGCTGAGTGATTTGATCCTCCAGAACGAAGTCAAGGTGCTCGAATTTAACAAGTACGGCAAATACTTTATCACGGACATGAAGATGAGTCCCGATGCATTCGTGCAGGTAAGACCAGGCAAAACGTATAAGCGAATGCACAAAACCCTGCAGCGGCTGACCATCTTGTCTTGTTTCCCACGATCTAGATGGCCTATCAGGCAGCTTACTATGGTCTTTATGGCAAGTCGGAGTGCACATACGAACCTGGTAATGCCCACGCACGCAGCACACTTTGCGTCTAGAACGATGATAGCTAATGTGTTGCATTGATAGCAATGACCAAGACTTTCTTGCATGGCCGTACAGAAGCTATACGGAGTGTAACTGAAGCATCTGTACACTTTGTAAAAACATTCCATTCCAAGGCACCGCCCGAAGAAAAACTGAATGCACTCCGAGAGGCACTCAAGGTGCACACCAAACTGACGAGAGACTGCGCTAAAGGCCTGGGTCAAGATCGCCACTTGTATGCCTTGGAATGTTTATGGGATCGACTCAAGAAAGATGAGAAGAAGCCAATGATTTTCACAGACAAGGGCTGGAGTACACTTAATCACACTGTGATTAGCACCTCAAACTGCGGTAATCCTGCTCTGAGATTGTTTGGATTTGGTCCCGTAGTTTCCGATGGTTTTGGTATCGGATATATTATCAAAGAAGATGGCATTGCCGTAAGTAACATCGTTGGTGCATTGGCAATATTTATAGAATATTGACGGTGCTGCACATAATAGTTTGTGGCATCATCCAAGCATAGACAAACAGAGCGGTTCCTTGCGACTCTAGAGGGTTACCTATTAGAAATTCAATCCATGCTTCTCAAGGAAAGATATCCTGGCGGTCTGTCGCAACGTCAACGATTGCTGGCGATGGAAGAAGAGCACGAACTGATCAACGGATACAGCTATTTTGACAATGGCGATGATCGATTCTCTGACGCTTCGTCCCAAACGGGATCGCCTACAAAGGGAGGTTTCGACAACCGCAAAGTAGGTCGGCGATTGACTCTCCGTGAAACTGACTAAAGGAAGAAGCTCGATTTTATTTGTATTTATTGTCGAGGTGGAAAATAGCAATACATAAAGAATTTTTCTGTTGTTCTACAATATGGAAGGACAAAAGAATTGAAGAAAAAACCAACATATAATTCACTGATCTACATGATACCACATTTGTTCAACGAATGTGTATTCACGGCACCTGCAGTGACTTGAGGTTTTTGTGAAATATTGTTCGTCACGGGCATTTTTGTAACAGGCAAATTCAGCTTTCTAGCTGCCAGTGCATGGCCTTTAGATGTGGCTTTGCCAAAGTATTTCAAAGCCTGAGGATAATCTCTGCAGGTGCCCATGCCGTCTTCGTAGTAAGTGCTGGAAAAAATGCAACGGAATTAGATGGATAAGCAAATAAGCTAGTTACTAGCGAACATACCCTAGCACATATTCAGCTTCAGTGTAGCCGCTATCTGCAGCTTTTTTGCACCAGCGGAACGCCTGCTCAGCTTCAGCATCCAAGTGCTCCGGGATACCTTTCTCGAACATTTTGGCCAGTTCAAGCATAGCTCCTTTGTGCTTCTCTTCTGCTGCTCTGACAAAGTTCTGATAGCCTTGCCAAGGATCCCGCGGCTGACCCAGCAGACCGTGCGTAAACACTTGACCCATCTGGTATATTGCTTCGACGTGGCCAAGTCGGGCAGATTTCTTCAGCAATTGAAAAGCAGTGGTTTCATCCTTGTCGATTGAAGAGCTAGGAATAGTTTCAACATCGCATCCTGAATAAAGCGAGCTGAGCACGTAAGCAGGACGAGCAGCTGAAACGTCCGAAGCTTCGGCTGCTTGTTTGAGATACTCCAGTCCTTTTGGTATATCCAGCTTTTGGGACAGCAACAGCATGCTTAGTCTCTAACAGTATATGAAAAAGCATCTCAAGTTAGAGGATAGCAGGTGTTTGAAGCCAAATATATCTGTATACTTGCATAGAGCGCCTGAGGATGGCCCTTATCTGCAGCAGCTTGGTAACTTGAAACAGCCTGAGAGTATTGACCTTGTTGTGCATAATACTCGCCTAGCTGATAATATGCAGGTGGCCACCCTGCCTTTGCAGACAGTGTAAAACATAGCAATGCCTTTTTCTTGTTTGCGCGGCCATACATTGTACCGTGAAGACGCCACTGACCCTTGATATACAATGCCTCTGGCTCTTTCTTTTTTGCCAACCGCTCGATCCAGAATCGTGCTTCCTTGACTAGCAATGAGACACAAGGGTCCTTATCCTTGGAGGATGAGAGCAGATGGACAATATCCAGTAGATATTTCGCATAAGCAAGCTGGACTGCTACGTCTTTGATCTTTTTCGCCATTCGTCGATATGTCTTGATCACATCTTTGTTGTGCGTTAGACTGTACGATGCGATGCAGCTGAACTTGCTTGGACGAGAAGACAGACTTTGCTGACGTACTTTGTTCATCTCTGTGGTACGCTTCTGCACTGAGCCGGTGCGTTGGTCAGGTACGTGTCGCTCTGTGAGTATGGGTTGCGCCGCTGAAGGCGACGTAGAACCAGTATCGACGTTCTTGACTTTATCGCAGCTATTTTTACAGTCATCACCTTCTCGTTCTTCGGGCTTCAGTGGCTCCATCAGCGAGGACATGGAGCCCCAGGGTGACGGTATCTTGGCGACGGGCGAATGTAAGCTTACGGCCGGAATGAGCTCCTTAGGCGTGGAGGTATTCGATGGAGTAGATGGAGAGAGTAAAGTGGCTGAACTGCTACCACTGCTCAAGTTACTAGTAGAAACTCTCAACTGACCTGAGTCGTCGGGCGTATTGGGCGAATGCAGTTCCCTTGACGAGGAAGCTGCCGGCTCAAAAGGCTTCTGTAGGCGACTTGCTTCAGGCAGGTGAGAAGAAGTTTCCACTTTTAAGCTTTCTCCGTAAGGCGGTGGAGGTGGCTGTGCTACGGGATATGCAGCCAAATTTGTAAAACTTGCATTCCTAGCGACGATATCGTGTGGCATATGGACGAATGTCGCATTGGGCGCGATGGCTTCGCTGAAGCTATGTCGACGTGCAGAATTTGAGTTTTGTTTTGAAGCCGTCAAAGATGGGAGATTCCTTGAAGGCTGTTTCGGCTGCTGTGTAGCGTAGCAAGGTACCTGTCCGTAAGAATGATGCGGCTGCTGAAAGTACACTAGCAAGGAAGTTTATAGTAAGTGGATACATCCCAGTTACATCGCGTGGATAAATAGTCATATACCTTGTTGCATGGGAAATGCTGCAGAGTATACCCATTGACATTGTGGCATTTGTGTATCTGTAGCATTGACGGCATCAATGTTTGGAGGGATCTGCGGCAGCGGTTTCTTTGCTCGGCGTGGAGGAGGTTGCCCGTCCAAAGGAGGTGGAGATATCGTACGGGCGACCATATTAAAGCCAGATAGTGTGTTAATATCCATATTTTAAAGGATAGAAAGGTTTATATGCAAGACGTAACGGATGGAAACCCTTCATTTGATGTTGAAATACCGAAAGTTTCGTAAAAAGATGCTTGTTTTGATGGACATCACCTAATTTGTCTGTTTGTGTCAACGTTTCCATGTATGGATACCTTGTACGATCCATATATGCATTGGAACGGTTTTAAGCTTTGACATGCACACTCCTGACCACTGTAACTCGGGCGTTCTCCGTGTTTGCATTTCCATTTATCCTTCACTCCAGTGACAACCATTTGATAGCAAATACCACGGTACCCTCAAGCAGACTGCATATCCATTTTCAATATTTATTTGGTATGTTATTTTGCATAGTATGAATATCGTTGATTGTTTACTACAATACGTTTTAGGGTCCATCTGTAATATCGAAATGAATGCGACATTGAAAACGACATGAAAAGTTAAGTGCTTATGATCAAGTACGTTGCAACAAGCACAGTCCGAGCGAGTTTAGCATTTCTAAGTACGATGCAGATGTAACCGAATGTTCTTGTTGATGTAATGCATCTTTTCATATCGATGGAAGTGGTTTTCATTGTCACTTTAGATGCTTATCATTCATTCATTGCCAAAGTTGTCAAATCCAGTAATATGTTAGGCAACTACCACCACAACAGTTAAATGTTGTTTCTGTTACAATCAGCCTTATTAACTCCTTCAAGCAGTTGCACGTCTTTGATCAGTGATATTTTGTATCTGCTGCCTCCCAAAGCTTTGCAATCCCAGAAGACTGCTCTCGCAAACAGCCAGGGAGGAGAAACCCTGTCTTCCCTGTCCCATGTCTTCTATATCTCATTGTTCTTTTGCTATTTCTATGATTCGTTGCTTATCTTCGTATTGTTTTGCGATATGCCTTCCGACTCTGAAGTTAAACATATGGAAGAACGACAGTGGCACGGACTTGAGTAATATCTTTTATAGAAGCAAATGAGATGTATCATCCGATGTTCTTCAGTAACAGTGAGTTAGTAACAATAAAAGATATACTCTTTCTTGGAATCAACTCTGACCATTGTGTGGCGAATGAACACGAGTGCAACATTATCTAGTCGTCACACTAATGAGAATTAGTATAGCTAGTAGATGAAAAGATTTCTCGACCAGCCAAGTACTCCAGGACCGACACTTGGCTGTCTAGATAATCATTCTAATTCGATAACATTTTTAGTACTCGTCTATCCATTGTGATCGACTGCCAAGGGAGGGAACATGACATCATCTGGCTAACTAAATATAACTAGGGCACTGCGGCGCAGAACAAGAAAAAGAAACGATAACCTCGCGTGAGCACAAGCTTGCATGGCCTGAGCACAGCCCTGAATCATTTTGCCACGAAGATGATCTCCCCGGGTTTACCCTTGCCAGAATCATGTCAATCTCTCCGATAAATTTCCACACGTGATGGACCCTGCCTTTGCTCCACACTCTAGCCCTTTAAAAGTTGTTACCTAGGTTTAAAGCATTGACATGAGGAACGAATTCCAACGTTTGCTGATTGATACTGAGATATGGAGAAGTTAATCACTCCCAGACTTGCTAGAGTCGCATGGTCTCGACCTGGTAAGACTGGATGCACACATGCTTGGGACACTCTGTCTTCTGCCTGCCACTGCATGTCCCTGCGGCCTTCTGCGTTTGTAAATCAACGGCGCAGAGTGATACTATCCGTAAGCAGCAGCATCACCGACAGCAAGGAGATACTTTTACTTGTACACCTGTTAAAAATATAGCCTGGTATTCATCCTTCTGCGCGGAAAAAGAGAAAGAAAAAGGCCGTTTTAGGGCGATCGGGATGCGATGCGCTAACATTCAGAAAATCCCGGTGCATCCTGCATTTGAACAGTTGTCAAGCGAGGGCGGTGCAACAAATATATACAACAAAAACCGCACTACCTGAAGTTTTCAGCAAAAGCACAGTGTATGATCAACTCCCTACGCGAAGTCACGTTGCCACTCGATGACGAATGACTTTGCGATTGTTTACATCCAAAAATAGCCGTTTTCAACCACGTTTTCGATGGCACGGCCATCGTGTCAGTAACCAAAAGAGGAAGAACTCCGAATTGCATTTTCAAAGGTCCTTTCACATTCACAAGCGTCCCTAACACGCCAAGCAAGTCAAGACTGGTAGCACCAGCGAAAATTTGTGTACTTTTAATACCTTGCTTTGTGGAAGCAGCCTTTTCTTTTTTTTCTCTTGCGGTTTCTTCAACCTCCACTTTTTCCTCTCCACCCCAAACCCATTTTTTTCATTTAATCCTTTAAGTTGCTGTCAATAATGTCGAACGAATTGAAAACCGATTCGGTTCCTGATATCGATGCTCAAAGAAACGAGGAGCTCGATCCCGAGTCTGTTCGTAAGCGCTATGAAAGCATGTCGTTCGATGAAGTGACGCAGCACATGGCCGAGAGCTACCGCCAATTAACTGAAGTTCTCGGCAAACGAATAAGCACACCGTCGGCAGCGTCGTCGGACAAGACGACCGACACACCGCTTTATGATATTCCGGACGACGATGATTTTGACGATGAGCGCATTGTGGAGCGCAACGATTTGGATGATGTCGTCAAGAAACAAAAGATGAGCAAACTCTTGGCTCGGGCTGCATCGAGCGGAGATGTGTGCAAGGTGAAGCAGTTACTAAGCGACGAGCGACTGCGCGCATACATCGATGTCGACGCAAAGGATGAAGACGGCGCTACGCCGCTGATTTATGCTGCCTGCTTTGGAAAAGTCGAGATTGCTCAGTCTCTTTTGAAAGCTGGTGCAAAGACAGATATCCAAGATTCTTGTAAGTGCTACGTTATTTTCCAGGGCTAAAAGGACTCTTATCTAATGTGTATAAAAAAATTATCTAGCCGGATGGTCCGCTCTGATGTGGGCTACTACAAATAACCACGAAGGATTGGTCAAAGTGCTCCTTGAGTACGGCGCATCTGCTCAAACGAGATCCTCTCGCGGTCGGACAGTATTCGATTTTGTCAACAACGATAACCACAAGATCGGCGAGATTTTGGCGACCAATCCTCGGGACAGTGTATCATCCACGTCCAGCTTTTTCGGTCGCACTACTGTTGGAAGCCAATCCTCGTGCTCTTCTGTAGCTGGTGATTATGACTTCTACTACCAGTCTACGGTTGAAGGGTTCGACAATTTTATGGTCGAAGATGCCGAACGACGACAGAAATTGATGGAAACAGCTATGGCTTTGGTAGGCAGCAGCCAAAACATGGACGACGAAGCTGATGACAACGAAGACGACGATGATTACAAGTACGAAGATATGGAGGAAGACTTTGATGACAATGATCAGCCCAACGAGTTCCACTGGGATAAATGCATGCCAGATCAGATGTTTGTATTCAGCGCAGACGATCTGGAGCGTATCTTGGATACCGCCATCGTCAACGTCGAACTCCCGGTGCAATCCCGTCGCGATATTTGTGCTCCTGCAGATATCGTCTTTCTGAGTGCACGTTTTGCCCATTATTTTTCATCCGATGAGCTTTTGCATCAAGTGCTAGATGGTGCTTTGCAACGTATCGTCAAAATTACAAAGGTAAGTTTAGGGAGTCTCACCAAGTTTTGCTGAGCGCTGACTAAATTGGTTATCTTTTAGGAGAATGCTCGCAGCGTCCACTCACTCAGCTTTTGGCTCACCAACATTGTTCAGCTCCTTTATTATCTTAAAAAGGACTCTGGACTCGTTGTCGCATCCGCTGACTATCAACTTCGTCTATCTGAAATGATTTCGGAAGTATACACTATGCTCATTAACGACACTGAAAGACGACTCTACAAGATTATTGGTCCAGCTATGCTCGAATATGAACAAATTCCAGGAATGGAAGATGTGGATTTTGCAGACGATTGGCAACGATTTTTCCGTAGGAACAGTCGCCGTTCGATAATTGTTCCTCCAGACGGTAACCTTTCCGTGCAAATGCGACGTCATTCCAGCCAGCCAGTGCACACAGGCACATTGGCGCCTCAGTCTGTTGTCAGTGTGCTCTCGTCCACATTCTATGTTCTTCAAGCCTATGAAGTTCACCCTGCCATTATTATACAGGCACTTGCACAGTTCTTCCACTTTTTATCCTGTGAGACTTTTAACCGTATTCTCACAAACAAGAAGATGCTCTCACGCTCCAAAGCTTTGCAAATCCGTATGAATATGTCTTACGTTGAAGATTGGATTCGCAACAACCGGCTACCCTCAAGTCTGCTCAGCTATCTCAACCCGACAATCCAGCTGCTCCAACTTCTTCAGTGTCTATCGCAGCTGTCAGATCTCGAAACCTTTGTGCAGACGATTAAAAAGTTCGATTCGTTGAACGCCTTGCAAATCAGGCGCTGCGTCGTCAATTATCGCTACGAAGTGAATGAACAGCATCTTTCAGAAGATATCATCTACTACGTGACGCAGCTTGCAGATGACTTGGTGCGATACAAGCAGGCTCGAAAGCCATCTAAAGTTCGCCGCACTGCTACTACTCTATCGCGTGTCTCGTCCCTTTCAATGAGACGATCCATTTCTCGGCCTGAAAGCATGTCCAGCTTTATGGGATCTATCATGTCGTCAAGAAACTCTGCCTCATCCATGTCGCTCCCTTCAACACCTGTAACGGAAAATCCCGCGGCCATGCCTAGCAAACTTGCCTCGAAAGAAAATGAGACAGAGCTAGACGACCATGATATCGCTGAAATTCGCGATTCTCGCTTCATGTTACCCTTCTCTGTACCGACAACTGCACATATGGTCAGTACCAATGGGTGGGCACCAGATAACTCCAAAGACCGTCTTGTTACTCCCGCAATTCCAGAGTCTTGGATGGAGAAGCTTGACAAGCCAACTGCTAGCGACGATGATGCTTAACTTATACATTTTACTCTATACCCTTATCCTCAAATCCTGTTCTTCGATACACAACATCCTATCTATCCATCATCCTCCTACAAATCTTCCTTGTTTTCTGAACACTTGCAGTGCTTGTGTATTCTATGCCATTCCTTTATGTAAATTTTCATGAGTAAAAAGATCTTAAGTCAACCTAGTTTGCTATGAAATGCCAATCGTCTGTTGCATGTGTTAATAATAAATGGAATAAACTTTCGAGTCCCTTTGTAGCTATCTGATTTTCTCGGTTTATTCTTCTCTTGTACAGTTGAAGATCATATTTAAAACGGTAATGTCGAAGATGTTTACAAACATTGCAAACAAGCTGTTTCGCTCTCACTTCGCCTCGAAGACGTAGCAACACTTGATTTTCCCCCAAATACCAAACATCTGTGTTTTCAGCTAGAAAACCTACTATCATTTACGATAAAATTCTCGCGTGTAGGAGATAAAATAGAGCCAATCTTCTATAGATAAAATATCCCCCCACTACATAGTAGCCAATACCGTGCGTATTTCATTATCTTATACGACTGAGCAGTTAGTAACCATACCGATGGACCAAAAGGTCTGTACGCTGTTGTAAGACCCTGCCATTTAACTTCTGAACAATTTTGCTACAGACGTATCCTACCTTAGGGATTTTCAGCAATGATGGTGGTGGTTAAAGTACAGATTTCTATCCTCACAATATAGAGCGAAGACTGCATCCATTTTTCTACCGAAGGAACGGTCCCAGAGCCGCAAAAGCGCATCCTAATGCTAATATATCCTTCTTTCATCTGATAGGATATGCATTCTCGGCTCTCAAGCCTCCATTTTGCATCCGTTCTATTCCTGCATATCAACTTCTCAAAGAGAAGGATAAAGATATCGATAATCGCCTCCGGAGCCAAGACAAATTGTATTCCTTGCTGCATTAATCAATCTGTCACGTGCTCCGCGGGAGTGCTTGAGAGTAAAACAAAGGCAGATGCTTTTGCTTGATATGGTTCCTAGGGGATCCACCAGGCGCCATAATCTAGATTCCGCATCATTGAAGCAGCCCACGAAAGATAACATGTTGCCAGGTCTATAAAACAAAGAATTCTGCCGTGTTTTCTTCCTCACAAGAGACAATAAGATACTAAATCAGATCATTTTAAGGTACGACGAGACCGCTTTATGCAGAACGAAGCTCATCCATAGAAATCCCTGTTGCTTATCTATTGACTGACCCCTCGTACGCTGTTATCGCCGCCACCACATAATGGAAACAGTTCCGAAAATACTGTGATCCAAAAGCCCGCTAATCAATTAGGATGAGTGTTTCCCACTGCTGTTGCCAGCTGTTGATCTCATGGTTCCACCTAAAAATTTTGCTTTTAAGGTCCTTTCCACGCCATGCTTTCGTTTTGCTTTTCTTTCTTGGAAGCTTTTGTGCCGCAAAGCAAGAGACTCCTCTCAATCGTGCACGATGGCGGGTAATCGCCCAAAAGCACAGGAAGACTCTAAGCACAAAGGCTCGAAGAAGAGCAGGAATGCAAGACAGACCAGAACCTCCAAAGCTTACGCAAAGGCTGCAAAGAAGAAAAAAGAGCAAGAAGAGCAAGGACAGCTTGTAGGAGCAGAAGCGGGCGGATCTGCGGATGTTTCCTCTGTCGGACAAGAAGCACTTCCCGACAGTCACCAATGCGACTCGTCCTTCTCGCTCACAATGGCCACCAACAACAATGGGTTGAATTCCGCACCGCAGATGCCACAACTGATACAACAATACCAAAAAGCTATTGAGATACTTACGAGGAATATAATGACGATTCGCCAAAATCAAGATCGTTCAGATCTCTCCCAGGAAGACAAGAATCGGCTACGTATCCAAGAACAAGACCTACAATCGAAACTCACCGTGTATCAGACCTTGTTAAGCAATATCACATCCAAAATAGCAGCAGCGCAACAGCAAACTATGACGGACTCGAGCAGTATGACATCTGGGCCTAGCTCACCAGCTTTTCAGCAACCTCAAATGCGTAAGTCGTTATATTTTTCAGCTTCGCTTTTTGTAGTACACTCATGCGCATAATGGACCGAAAGAACATCAGCAAGTAATGCAGCTCGCCGTTGCAGGCACGCCTTCTTCCCCTCAGTCGCCCTCATTCGTACGCACCTCCGCTCTACTGACATCATCAGCTCTCGCATCCCTCGCCAATAACAACAAACCAGCAACCAGCACACCTACAAAGGGAACTTTTCCATCCATGTCCGGGCCGCCGGTTTCTACATCTAATCCAACGGTAGCAAGTCAGACAGCTATTGGGCCATCGCCATCTATCTTCGATATGGACGGTACATCACGGATCACGACGAAGCGAAAAATACAAGAACTAGTAGCGCAAATCGATCCTGAAGAGCGGCTGGAACCAGAAGTTGAAGAGGTCATTTTCGGCTTTCTATATTGCAAAAAAAATCCTAACATTGTGAAAAAAATCCTATAGGTCTTACTGGACTTAGCAGATGAATTCATTGATTCTGTGACTAACTTTGCATGCCGCCTGGCGAAACATCGCAAGTCTGACATACTGGAAGTCAAGGATCTACAGTTGCATTTAGGTATTATATCGATCATGCTCGTTTAAGTAGTGCATCTAGCTAATACAGCGTAGAGCGCAACTGGAACGTACGTGTACCCGGATTTGCATCAGATGAGATACGGCCCTTGCGGAAAACGGTCATTCCTGCGAGCCACTTAAACAAAGTACATGCTGTAAATGCAGCAAAAGCTCACACTGCCTCCATTGTTAATTCCCAAAAGAAGCCATAAGCCCATTCTATGACCAAATGCGATGCTTAATTGAACCATCACCTCCGTTGACTTGAAATTTCCTGTCTGAAATATGGCGCTCTTCTGATAAGCACCATTACTGACCGAATTAAAAGCGAAGACTATCATGTGCTGAAAAGAAAATGATTTTGAGATCTAACAGCTACGACAATACAGGCCCACGCTTGTAGTGTCATGTATTGTTAATAATCATTTGGCGCTACCTCACACAGATTGACTTGGCGTACATATTCAACCAGTTTCGCGGCGCAGATAAATGGTGTAAAGCAGCATAAAATTCAGCTGATCTGTGTAAAATATAATATTTTAGGAAGCAAGGAGAGAAAAGGATAATCACGGGACACGCTACCTGTCGATGTAGGCCTGGAAAAAGGACTCAGAGTGGCGGATCCAACCGCGGATATTTAGTGACTAACTTGGCCACTTCGATAATCCTAGATGTCCAGTTGGTCATTTGTGCTAAGCTCATTCCGACGTACACCTAGAAAATCTGGTAAATGCTTAAGCAATCACATATAAAAGAAGCTCACATTCCTCGACGGGTTTGAGAAAGGGGCAGTAGGGTGGCGGCAGATACACGCAACCTCGGTTCTTCATAACTGTACCAGAACTTAAACTCATATTTTTACACTTGCATAAGATATAAATACTAGACCCAAGGCATAGATTAAAACCATCTTACGAACCAGGAATACTTCATGATTGTTATATGATCCCTTACTGCGTGATATCATAGCACGAATGTCGTCTTGCGCTACGAGCTAACCACACAAGAAAAGGACCACGGAGACTTGAGAGATGTAAGATAATGAATGTCGTATGGCTTTTTGCCAATGACCAATGTCAATACAACCTTATTTTCCAGGCACAGCACTTTGATTTGTCCTCTGTCTAGCAAGCATAATTTATACACCCAGGCACCTTTCTTTCCTAATCGGTTATGCTGGCATAACCAAATTGTATTATCTTTATTTTTTACATGTAGAAAAAGATATAAATACTTGCCTGGGCAAAAGAATAAAATCATTATCTTACATCTCTCAAGTCTTCATGGTCCTTTTCTTGTGTGGTTAGCTCGTAGGGCAAGAAAAGTTGCTTTACGACACGAAAAAAGCAAAAAGGAACCTTCAAGACGAGGAAGCTCTTTTTGGAGAAGCTGGGCGTCGATCCCAGTACCTCTCGCATGCTAAGCGAGCGCTCTACCATTTGAGCTACATCCCCATGCTGTTGAGTGACATCCTCTGTGGTATATTAGATTGTCACGCTGAACCAGTAGAAAAAATTTAAAAAAGTTATTAAAGTAGTAGTGGATATGTTTCGCTGAACTTAGAAAAATTCTGTAGAAGCTACAAATGTTTTGGACAGTAAAAAACCCTCTTTTACCTCACGTTGTCTGGGACTTACCTCGAGACTTGAGACCTAATCAGAACGACGCTGTCAGAACGGTTAGGAAGTCTGCATTTATTTCGTGTAACCTGTATTTGCAAATCTGCATCGAGTGATCTACCGAGCTATCAGAATCTCTCGATCCTACCTATGTTTCTCCTGCGAATACTATACTTTCCTCTCCATCGACGTACCACACGTATCATCAATGACATACTGTGTTGCCTCTTTTCTGGCCTAGCTACAAATGGAATTCGATCAATCGATCTCTTTCATTTTAGCCCCTTGGTTGGTATCATTTTGATCCTCAGTTCCCCTCTCTTTGAATGTATATGCACGCCTCGATTTTTACTCTCGTTTATGCCCTGCACAGATCCAAATTTCCATTTTTAAACTTGGGAGGTCATCCATGTCCTCATATCCATCGATAGACAATCGGGCTACCGTCTCTGTTGCCGATCAACCGATGTTCTTTAAACTATTCCATCCTGCGAAACAGGATACCGCCCTCGAGAGATATACGGACGGCCAGGATATCTACCGCGTCCCAATCTCTGGTTGTCGTCCAGGATTTGTCTCATCATTCAGGAGGCGATTATCTCCCAAGACGTCGGATAGGCATATAGATCACCGACAGACCAAAAGATATCCGAGATTATAACGACCTTGTCCGTCTTCCTTGGGAGGTGATCCAAGTTTAGTTGGAGTTGGAGCTGGCGCTCCAAATGGGGAAGGATTCTTTGGGTGGTGGCATTGGGATGGTCGAGCATGGAATACCGAGTGCCTCCATCCAGAATGTGGGGGTTCATCCAAAAAGATGGCCCGGTGGATTTTTAAAAACAAACCCAAATGCTTTGGGTATGCATCGGTATCAATTCGCTAGGATCCACCTCCATGCCTCCACCCAAAGAATCCTTCCCCATTTGGAGCGCCAGCTCCCAACTCCAACTAAACTTGGATCACCTCCTTGGCATTGCCCATACTCACTAGCCTCGACTAGCCTCGATCCAAGGAGCACATCTACAAACCTTTGTTCTTATCCGACTAGATGGCTACTGGATTTCCCACCAGCACTACCACACGACTTGACCACCCCTATAAGAACAGAAAACCAAAATATGTTTTTCTTCTGCTATAAATTCAGGGATCACAAATATATCCAAAATTTATACTACTGTCCAAATTTGAGAAGAAAAAACAAATAAGACTAATAAGTTTGTTAAGAACTGGAAAAGTTCCATCGACAATGCCAATGGTCAGGTAGGCGTGGACAACCTCGACGCATCCGTGCGTGCTCCATACGAGAAAAATTCTGCTCTTCCGTATTTAAAGCGTGTTTAACAGTCATCTTTGTCCTTTTCGATTTCCATCCGATCCCATTCTCCAGCACTATTTCAGAAAAAAAAAGATCGAGCAATGCTTTAGGCTCTGTCACGCCACGTTTGAGATGATGTCTCCTGAAAAGTCACTTCCTTCGTAGAAAACAAACCAGTTTGCCGTCTAGTAACTTTGAAGTCTATTCAATATCTTGGAGAAGACCACTTGAAGAATGACTAAGAATTCAAAAGGAAGCTCTCCATCGTTTCTGGAACCTGCGGTAGGTATACTGAAAAGCATCGTTCCGCAGCTTAACCACGTATCTCAATAATAAAAATACCATAAACTTAGTGCCATATTCATTGATCTTCAGTTACACGTCTGAAAGTCCACGGCTTAAAGTCCTTCAGAGACTTTTCTAAACAGAAGATGCGTCGAGGATGTCCACGCCTACCTGACCATTGGCATTGTCGATGGAACTTTTCCAGTTCTTAACAAACTTATTAGTCTTATTTGTTTTTTCTTCTCAAATTTGGACAGTAGTATAAATTTTGGATATATTTGTGATCCCTGAATTTATAGCAGAAGAAAAACATATTTTGGTTTTCTGTTCTTATAGGGGTGGTCAAGTCGTGTGGTAGTGCTGGTGGGAAATCCAGTAGCCATCTAGTCGGATAAGAACAAAGGTTTGCGGATGTGCTCCTATTCTCTTCCTCTTCAGCTTTTTTGCTACTTTCGGTGGATGTGTTATCTTGATGAGTGATCCGTAAGTACCTACAATACAGATGAATTATCATTTACTCATATCATCTGGTTTGTATAGATCAATACAAAATACAAGATCATTGAAGCCGCAAGCCAGTCCCGTTCCATTCCTTCGTTCGCATCTGCCTTCTCTTGTCTCTCTCGTCCGCCTGCCTTGGCCGCTCTTGATTCAGTTTTCTTCTCTCGTCTTGCTCTTCGCTCCCCTCTCGGCCACCTTTTTTTCCCGTCTTCTCAAATTTGCTACTTGGCTTTGTCCTATCTCGCGGTATCAAAAACCGCTGACATATACATCTCAGCTGGTGAGTACATTACAGTTATATCGAATTTAAATCAGCATGACTGACGGAGAGGAAACATCTGCGCTGCCGAGATGCTGACTGCGACAACTGCAACATGGGTTTGCTCACAATGGTACGTACTTAAAGGACACAACTATTCAAATATCTAATACTAACTATCCATTTTCATTTTTGCAGTGACCAAACTTAGTTGTACTTGTCGTTAATTAGTATCTTTGGTACCGCAAATCTTTCCTCGAAATAGAGTAGTGCTGTTTCCCGGTCATAAACGTTAACATGCTGTCTTCCATCGAACCAAATCTGTATAGACATCTTCTTGGTAAACATTAAATTTGCAAACATAATCTGGAATGCTGCTGTTAGTAGTTCTAAACCTCTGAACGACATGAGACTCTTTGACTGCTGATGATGCATATTACCTTTAGTTTGGTGTGATTAAGGGTAATTTTCCGGTAAATGACAAGGCCTCTTATTATGTACAAAGCTGTTGCAGCTGATCATATCTGCAAAGTAATAGACTCTGTGAATCTGAATCGCTACTTGTCTTCGTTAGGTACTATGACAAGAAAGGATAATGACAGTATGGTGGGAAATTGGATCTTCAAAATAGGCTCTGCTTTTGGATCATGCTTCTTCTGGGTACTTTCACCGCTCTTATCATTCAGCTTACTCGCCGATTGCGATGAATACCTTCATAACTGTGATCTTACATTGTCCGAAGGGCGATAATCAATAGAAATAATCAATAATGAAGGCTATTTGAGTGGTCTGGCTTTTTGAACTCTGTATGCTTGTGAGGATGATTCATGTTTTGATCTTGCCTCTCCATCATACCTAGAAGATATTTAGCGATCTCGGATAGTTATGGTTGTTACTCGTGTAATTATTACCTGCCATTGCTACATCGACTTTTAAGATGCTACTGTCCGCACGAGTTTGTGTTCGTCTCTTTCCGCGCTCTGATCATGGCAGAAATGTTCTCGCTTTGGGAACATGCTCGAATCAAATATCGATTTGATATAGATAGAAATGTCGAAGATGGTTCATATTCAGATCGAATAAGCCTTTCAGTACGTGTTTCTTAAAGCCGACATTTTTGGATGACGCAGAGTATACCTTACCGTTCCACGACCTTTGCATCGGGAGCGACATTAGCCGGCCGGATTGTAATTACTGTGACACAGCGTCTAGAAAATGAACTGTATAATAAACGTGTATATCTATAGGACTGTTCCTTTGAGAGACTGTTAGCGTATTAGCTTTGTATTTCAGCGATTTGCAACTCACAGTGTTCTTTCATGCTTCAAACGTAGTATTCGTAATATTACTATTTACGTCATCTCTGAAAATTGCTATCTGGCGTACAACTTCCATCGTAGCAGAATTGCTAGATATTTTTTGGTCGCCGAAGAACGCAAAATTTTTCTATTGGGATGAATCGTGTACCTTTGCAGTGCCTTTCGTTATCTTTCGTTGTCTGGTCACGCTGCTTGACTGACTTGTAGAATGAATCGTAGGTAATTTTACGGGTTGTGTACGTGACAAATGTTAGTTATATTTGCTATGGAGTGCCCTTGCATTGGTTTTCCTTGAAATCATGATGTGTTATATACGAATCTACACATTTATGATAACGTCGTATTTTGTGCCGAGGGTTTGGTTCTAAAATGTATACTTGATAACTTAACAGCGAGCAGTATAAACATTGATATGTTTATTATGTCGTTTCCAGTACCAGGTGCCTGGTTCCTTGGTGACATTCAGCAGGGTTCAAAAGTGCCGCTTGTGCTTGAATTGAAGAAAACAGTATGCATGCTAATAGATATTTGAAGTTGACTATGCGCGATTGGCAAAATGAAATGCAACACGAAAAGAAGCAACTACGACCGTACGATTACTTGTTTCCAGGTAGATGCGGGAAGAATAAACAGGTGCATCGCAAAGAAAATCAGCCGCAAGATGCTGAAGAAAATTAGAGAAGACCCACAAACCGATGCTTTTATTCGATCGTAAGAGGCGTCAAACTATCAAGGACTGCAAGAAAGATAGACATGTGGATGAGAAATTCGAGGAAGAGGAAAGGTCGATCAATAGGCAGTTCACTCGAGACATAGTGAATTCGGCGGTAAGCTTGGACACACGTATCTTTGGAGAAGCAATATAGATCGGACAGCTGCGTAGAGGCAGTAGTATGTTGAAGTAACATCTTGATACAGTGGCAAGTCTAATTGTAACCGCCTAAAACGAAGGAACAAAATGCAGATCCTTAAACTGCAAGTTAGAAAGTACGAATTTGCTCGTAGCCAATCAAGAAGGTTTAAGAAAATTTACTAGTAGGTATAATCTATGTAAACAATAGAAGAAACTGAAACAACATGCTTCAAATGACAATAACATTTCTGAGCTTGCAGATCAAACGTTTAGCTCCAGAATCCGTCTTGAGAGATGATAGCATGTTGACTGCCAGAGCCTGTGTCCATTGTATCAGTAAAGTGGAAAATAGCGTTGGTTGGAGTTTGAAGGGGCTTCTGAGTCAAGAACGCCGCAGTATCCGGTGGTATCAATGATGGATGGTTCCAGATTCCTATGGAATGTATGATGTACGCCCAAACCGTATAGTCGAAAAGCCGGCAAAATAACATCAAACCATGTCAAACACTAACCTTTGCACCATGAATAGTGAGTGCATCACTTCCACAAGGCCACCCACGCCATACAGAATCCTGAAAAGGAGTTAGCAGTAAAATGCATAGTTTTGTCCGGAGCCCATCATTTAAGAACAAGGACAGAACCTGAATACAAGCTCAAGTACTTCTGCATGGTAACACTACGGAAGTCACTTTATACATATAAACAATCTGTATAGAAAGCACAGGCTTACGCATTTCTTTTTTCAGGATTGCTGGCAGAAGAACAAACACTAAAAATGAACCCATCGACTCGGCATTTTTCGTGTTGATGCCCCCTTTCGAGGCACTTTAATGCTGGGAGGCTAGCATGTAGGATATCACTCATATATGTATAGAAGACATTGTAAAATGCATTTAGAACAAATCATAAATAGCAGCACTTATCATCAGTAGGTTAAAGTGTATTCTTCATGCATCCTCATTAGGTTGCCCTGAGTAGCCCAGAATTACGTGGATGACAACTATGATTATCGTTGGTGACATACGCTTGCAAGAGTAATCCTTTTCGCCAGCGTTTCGTATATAAAAATATTATTTTCATGCGTATAACGTGTTGTTTAGTCCAAGTGATATAGAAAGCAAAACCGAGCAAAGATTGTCCTGGATATAAGTATTGTTTGGACGATTGTAACTAATATGGGTTATATGTGTCGAGCGGATCTTCATCCATTAGCCATTAATTGTTTCTTTTTATGGCTTCTTCATGATCAACGACATCACGGGTGCTAAACAGCAGTTTAATATGCTTCCTACGCAGACGAGATTTATTGGTATACAGAAGAGGTCAAGATTCAAGTAGTCCATATGGAGAGAAGGTATGCTCGGGACCAGAGACAGCATCCTGGAGGATATTTCCATGTGCATCCCTACAGACAGGGCCCCCTTCAACCCGCACGCTTTTTTTAAACACACACCTATTTATATATATTTGGGTCACCGTTCTCCTCTCTCTTGTTTCTTTTTTCTTCACTCCTGTATTGAACAGTAACGTGCGGCGTGACAGGACTCCTTCCTTTGTTGACCCTTTCACCCGTTACGTCGTATTCCTTGCATTTTAAATATCACAGCCGAACAAGTTTATTTCTTGCACTGCACTTGCCATCCCTCCCGACGATTGCCAGCCGATCTCTGACCACCTAATCTCCTTCTCATGGCAAGCTTTGATGCGGGAAGAGCACCGTCGCGAGAACGGCTGAACCAAACCATCCGCACTTTAGGAGTCAGGTGAGCTACTTGACAGGTACAATATCCGCCAAGTGTCAAGTAAATAACAGTTTTTCGCCAGTGACTGGTCAGAGAGTGATACGCTAGACACGGACCCACGGTCAAAAGCGCAGCACCTAATGACACAGGATCCCAGAACAGAGCAACTAGATGATGCCAGAATTCAACACTCGTCAATGCGTAGGCCTCGTGCCGGTACGATGCCAGCACAAACGACTATTTATCCCCACGTACCTGATCAAGATGTGCACGAAACTGAAAGGCTCAATGTTGCTGGTTCTGCTGCCGTTCCAACTGTCACATCACAGCGTAGTCGCTCAGGCTCTTCTGCGATGCCACATCCCCTTCCTTCCGCCTTGGGCGACTCTGCGTTTGACATTTGGGGACCCGAACCTGGCATGCAAAGCCCGACCACCCCGACGACTGATCAGTTGTTGAAGGAAGATAAAGGTAACACTATAGCGAGCACGTTGGCTTCGCTGGGCCTGGACGATGAGCGAGATCGACAGCCTGTTTTACATACGAGGCACTCGTATACATCTCTGAACACGCTAGATCGCTGCTCTGACTGGCTGCGACCTCATCGGCCGGAAGCTTCCGAGCACCCTTGGCGGCGTGTCACACCAGACACGATGCCATATTTACCAATGCAACCTTCGACGGCTTCCACCAGCGCTTCCGACACCTCTACGTTTACAGCGAATGACAACTTCTTGCCCGTTCCCAACTTGGTAACGAACAAGCTGCAGTTGCCGCCAGCAGGCCGACCGAGGGCTATCAGCATGACTGTAGCGGATAACCGGCATGCGCCGCTGGCGTCCCAGTCTAGCGCCGCCGCAGCTCAATCTCATGGTTGCTTGCCCACTCCATATTACTCAATATGGAACCCGAGCACGTCCATGCGGAGACAACCGTTTCACGAACGAGACCAATCGCGGCCATCTTTGAGAACCTCAAATAGCAGCGCGGATCTTCTTGAAATGATAGCACGTCAGAAAAGGACAGCAACGTCGCTGTCTCCACTACCAGTATACGCAACTTTACCAGAAGAACGGGTAAGTGTACCCCGGGGCATAAATATCTCATTTGCTTTGTGTTAATTTTCTTTTTAGGGCGTTTCACCATTCAACATTAGCAGCAGCTCACTGGAAGCTCCATCGTACAACGGTCTGGAATCTGAGAATATGGTAGGATCTTCCAAAGGTTCCCCCGCATCTATTCCAGCCCAGGTGCCAACACGTTCTCTATGGCTTGGCAACATCGACCCCTCACTCAGCAACGCCGACCTGAACGAGATTTTTCGACGATATGGTCCTATCGAAAACGTCAGAGTATTGCCCGATCGTGAATGCGCCTTTGTCAATTTCATAAACCTGGAAGATGCCCTGCGGGCGAAAGATGCGTTAATACATCAAATGGGATGCAAACTTGGTAGCACGCTGGTGAAGGTCGGATTTGGCAAACCTGACTCGGTGCCGCATCAGACAATGGGTGATTTTGGAAATGCCCAGGAACCTACAAGGGCCTTGTGTAAGTAAGGAAGAGCCAGGGTTAACTCATCACGTCACTAATAATGACTCTCGTGTGCCAAGGGATTGGCAATATACCCTCCACTACTACCACGACCACATTGTATACCATATTCTCACCATACGGTCCCATCGAGTCTGTACGTGTGCTGACTCACAAGAATTGTGGGTTTGTCAATTTTGAAACGTTGGAGGATGCTCAGCATGCACGGAGATCGTTGCATGGCAAAGACATTATAGGCGCAGGGACCGGACCTTTGCGAATCGGGTTCGCGAAGGTTCCATCAAAAACAGGAAATATATCAACCATGGATACCCACGATGATACAGATTTGGATCTGACAAAGGGCTGGACTCCATCTTCCCAAAAGGAAGATTATCAGACCCAGATGCTGATGTACATGATGGCTGAAATGATGGGTGATGCATCCGCCAATATATTCACCGCTGTTGCAGCTGAAAGAAAACAGATTATGGAGGAACTCGGAGAAGATGATTCGGACGGTCCTTTATTCGACCGTACGTACAGTACAAGATTTTACAAAGACCATGATATGCTAATGTCGATATTTAGAAATGCATATACCCTTGACTTACTATTCCCAGATACCGGCTGCGCCGGAGCTTGGCCAAAACCGAAAGGTGGATATTTCACGCCTTCGCGATATACGCAAACGGCTTGATACTGGCGCATACGTGGCGACCACCGAGCTAGAAACTATCGCGATAGAATGCCTAGATGAAATTGTGGAGCTATGCAGCGGTAAGCAACCAGAATATAGTAGTGATATGGTCAGTGTTCATATCTGATTTGATGCATACATTTTCCAGACTATATTGGCAACACTGTTATCCAAAGACTGTTTGAGCGATGCTCAGAAGCAACAAAGACCAAGATGACTCAAGTTGTTGCGCCGCATCTCGCATCGATTGGCATTCACAAGAATGGCACCTGGGCAGCGCAAAAGATCATTGAAACTGCAAAGTTGCCAGCTAATGTAAATTAATCTATAGGGGCTACATCGTATCATTGCTAACTTATTGTTGGTTATAGATTGATCTTCTGTGCTCCAGCATTAAGCTGTATGTACCGGCGTTGCTCCTCGATCAATTTGGAAACTACGTTGTCCAATGCTGCTTGAGTCTCGGTCCTGAACGCAATCAGTTCATTTTCGATGCAATTGTGGATAATTGTTGGGAGATTGCAAAAGGCCGCTTTGGAGCTCGAGCAGTCCGTGCTACCCTTGAAAGTCCTCATGTAACGAAGAGACAGCAGGTAAAATATACATTGGGTATCCAAGTCTAGAATGGTACACAGCTGACGAGTGTCATAGAAATACGTAGCTGCTACCATTGTACAACATGCTCTGATGTTGGCGACAAACACCAATGGTGCTCTCTTACTTATCTGGCTCCTAGATACATCTGGAATTCCAGGAAGATATCGTGTCCTAGCATTGAGATTATGCCCGCACCTTGCCAGACTATGTACACATAAACTGGCATCCTTGACCGTGCTCAAGATCGTCAACCAACGACAGGAACCGGATGCTCGAAAACTGATAATCGACACTCTTGTTTTCTCTCCTTCGGACGACATTATCAACGAAGTTTTGATGGATCAGGTGCATGGTGTCAATCTCATACAGAAGATCCTATCTAGCTCCTACGTAGAACTGAGCGAAAGACAGCGCATTGCTGAACGTATCAAGCAGTTGCTCCATAAACTGCGTTTACAACACGTGCAAGGCTACAAACGTTTGCTCGAAGAGATTAACATGGTCATGGGTGACTCAAATCCTGGTGCAAGTCTTGGAGCTCTTCCAGGCATCGTTCCTCCATCATTTGCTATGAACCCTGACTTTGCAGCTGCACTTCAAGCCAAGTATTTTGCAGCAGCGGCAGCGGCAGCCGCGGTTGGTTCTAAATCGTCGGCTCAAAGCATGCATCAACCTTCTAACCTGCCTGCTTACTTTAACCTACCTACGACCGTGGGCAGCACTTCCTCACCTAGCACACCAGATGCTCAGCCAAAATCCAGTGAATAACTACTTTTTCAGTATATGTAGCTTTTGATTTATCTTTTTTTCTTTTTTTTTTTTTTTTTTTGTTTTATTCTTGCTCTCCCTTTTCTTTCCTTCTCTGCGCATTTTCCTTCTTTTTACCTTACTTTGCAACCTTGGTGCAGCATAAGACACAGCACACCATTCTTACATATACACACTTACTCACTCACTCACGCACACAGACATTACACACACGCTTTATTTCATACACGCACGGCACATATCCTGAAACACGCACATACACTTTCAAATGCATGCACGCTCACGCAATTCAAAAACAAGACGCTAAATATTTCAAGTACAAATCACAGCTCATTCACAATGAAAACACGCAGTCTCTAGTCACTTTACATTTATATATGATTTTCAGCTTCACTTTGTTTTTCCTTCTCCTTTATTAGTTTCGTTTGGTGGAAAAGATGCCGGATAAAAAGTTTCTTTCTTTTATTTACATACTAGTGGCTATTTACTCGGGGTGACATTCAGGGGATTTACTGGCAGGATGCTGTGACGCGGATGGCGTTAGGGGTATGTCGCTATCGATGCTGCTGGTCCGTCTATTGCCTGTGGCTGCATCTTCATCTTTATACGACGGGGACATCTGGCGTAATCTCCTTTCGTATTCTAGCGTGTAGAGAGGAAGCAGCAATGATTTGAGGTACACGTTCTACATGTTGTAAAAGAGACATTTTGTTGACATTCTTGCTACTGGATCGTAATCATACTTGTTGTTGGGAAAGACTCTTACCTCTTTCTCTAAGAAGCGGTGTCTATCTTCTGCTGAGCGAGTCCTGTCGATCAATAGATCAAACGGCGGCCGTGGTAAGCCAAAAGGCGTATGATCATGTTCGGCAGAGATATTGCTGGCGCTGTTGTTATTATTATTGTTGGTACTATTACTACTATTGCTGTTACTACTGCTACTACTACTACTGCTGCTGCTGCTAATATCATTGGTATTATCTGGGTTTCTGCCAACGGCGGCGATAGGTTTTGAGCAGCCGGGGCATCTTTGCTGCTGCAAGGCGGCCTCCAGTTGATTTACACGTTTTTCAAGGAACGTGCATCTTTCTTGCAGCTCCCGTTCCCGCTGTTTTCGACGTTCGCGGAATCTACTAGATGCTGTTGCGTTTCGTCGGCGTTTTTCAGCAAGAATTTGGTCGGATGTCAAGGTAGTTGTATTACTGAGCATGATTGAACTTGTGTTGGAAGGGGAAGATGCCGGTGGTTTTGGGAGAATGATTGCGCTGTTGTTAGGCTGTTGCCGCTCTGAAGATGGCATTATGGACGAAAGCGGCGGTAGCATCGTAAACTGTTGCTGATATTGCTGCGATGGACTGTGGTTGGATGTCATTTCATTGATAAAGAATTTGTATGTTCAAGGCAAAGGAAGGTGGAGAAAGAAACGGCACATCGGTGCTCGAAAAAATAGAAATTGCATGACTGGACCAAGATTGCGCAATTCGACGCGCTTTTTTGCCATATTGTCCTTTTGGTGACACAAACAAATGTTATCGCATTTTCGCCCAATTAGATAAGGAGATGTAATTTCATAGAAAGTAGTTAGTTATATACAAATGGGTTATTAAACATACGTCTGTTGAATCCACGTCAAAACAAAATAGAACACAAGGAATAATAATAAGACTGTGCAGTCGTTGCGTGTGCGTAAGGGTATATGCAAAATTAGACAATCAAACGTAAGCCGTGCTGGAGTACCCAGAGTACAGCCTCACGACGCCATACATCTGCAAAATGGTGAGAGAGCAATACAAACAATAGGAGCACCTGAGACTAAAAATTACCTAGTCTATCCAGAGTTGATGGAGGTCCTATGACAATGGCATCTGTGTGCTGCGCTTGTTGCGCAACTTCAGGATGTGCAAGCAAATATTCCCGTTTAGCTCTGGCGGCCGCTTTTCTCACGGCCTCGTCTTCTGGATCGGTTTTATACAAGTCGCATTTTTTGCACTGATCGCAAGGTCGACCGGGAACTTCTCGAAAGTGGTCGCAAAAATGGGCATAGGATTCTATTGATTGCGATGAGCTTCCCCGTAAGTGCATAAGCCCCTATATTGGTAATTTCTACCTTTTCGGATATCTTTTCGGCAGACATAGCACATTGTATAACCTGAATACATCTGCCATGAGTCAACGTGCACGGCTGCCTTCAAGCCCCGCATGAAAATCCTTAAGATGAAACTTTACCACATCGGCATACAATCTTGTTACAGCCATCCACCTTTTGAAAGGACAGATTGCATACAGGGCACTGGGTTGTCCGGATGTTAGTCGGCCTTAGAATTACTTATCCAATCTGAACTCACAGTTCGTTTCACTGCATCCGCCATAGCCTAAAGAAAATGATAAAATGTTTCATACAGGTTCGCGAATGACGTGATTTAGTTCATGTTTGTTACCTTTTCCACGTATAGTCTCAAGCCATCTTGCTCTTTTTCAAAGCATTTGTGCAACCCGCGCACAATTTGATGACACTCTAAGCAGGTAAGCTGCTGACAATCGGTCCGTCGGCAACGGAATGATGAACCGCGGCGTTCACGTGCGAGCCGCTCGTATGCCGTTTTCAGATCCTTTTGCAGGTCCCACTGAAGAAATGGATAAACAGCACAGGTGAATGTCAGGCTTAAAACAGGTGCGATGTAATATACAGCAAGTGCAATAAACAACAAAACTACCATTAGCCATTTTGCTGCAAGCACAAAAAGCTTTATCGAGTCCAAAGCATTTTGGAGCGGTTTTGTTGATTCATCGATTTCGCAGTAGCCACAGCTTGCGCATTGTACAATCGTTAAACCGGCTTGCAATACACTCTCTTCAAAAAGTGACTTTTCATACGCTGTCCATATATCTTTTGGCAATATTTTTTCAAGCATTCGTGTTGACAGGCAACCATGGCATCCGTCCATGGATATACAAGCGATCCTCGCAGAACCACGCAGTGATCCCTGTCCAAATAATCCTTCCGATAACAGACTGCTGATGCATGAATGGCAAAATGTGTGCTCAGCTTCGGTGCAGAAGCACAATTCCTCAAAAGGGTAATCGCCGTAGCAACAGTCGCATGTAATCAGCTGGTCACATTTCGCATACTCCTTTTCGTTCATTTCTTTGGCAACACGCTCATCTTCAACCGACTGTAACTCAAGCATCCGTCGTCTCAAGATACCTAGGTCGTTATCAAAGTCCAGATCTGGTGCTGGAACTATTGAAGGTCCTGGCTTGGGAAGCGACCAATGCCTAAAAAAATTGCACAGAGTCATCCACAATCCACCTGATCCCATTTCGGCGAGTTGATCGTAACTTTTAACATAATCCCAGTTGTTTTCGGCCAAAACAGCTTTAATTGATGATTTCCAGACCTGCGGGTATATGAAGGAATCAGTACGAAACAATCAGATAAGCGATCGTATTTTTGTTTGCGGCTGACCTGTGGATAGTCCAGGGAAAGTTGATGCAATGCATGTGCTTTGTACGACTCGCTCTTTATATAGTCGGCTCGATCGATTTTGCCAAACTCTAGACGCTCGGGCCATCGTGCTTCCAACAGAAGTTCATCTGTTACGTTTTCGACAAGACTGTGTTGCTGTTGCTGCAGTTTTTCTCGTAGATAGCCAACATCGCAGTCTGGGAAGATTTCCGTTGCCAAGAGATGCAACGCATGGTTGAGCTGGTTGATACGGTCCGAATGGTGCACAATAGGATAGTTGCCGCCATTGTCAAATATCTTTTCTGCAACACGCTCTACTGCATTGCTGTCGTAGAACTCTAGACAAGCTCGAAAGTAACCGGGATCTAGACAGAGAAAATCGCTCAGTGATCCGCTTCAATCGAGGAACCCTTGTTGGTATAACGACCTCCATCCGGAAATAGAGTCAGTAACTGAGCAACCTGCCGTTCCATTCGATCAGCAGCAGCAGCAGAGGCAGAGGTATGCGCCCTTTTGTGTTGTCTGCCCATAGAACGCGCACAGACGCTGCCAGGGTTGAAGAGAAGAACAAGGGAAAGCTTCTCTGCCTGGGGCAAAACGCTGAGTGTCAATTGGTAAGCGAACTGCATGCACGCACGAATCCCGGAAGCTGTCGTCGCCATTCCCAATACAGCATTATACTTTCTTCCAGTCTAGCATGAATGGAATCGAATAGCAGGTAAAAAGCTTTCTATTGAAAAGCTCACGATAGCGTTTTTTAGGATAATATATCCAAAGATAGCCAAACAGAGATGCACATCGAGAAGAAGGAGCACGTTCACGTTGATCAGCATCAGACGAAAGCGTTAAACTCATCCCATTTATTAGGCGCACGCTTTGCAAGAGAATACACTCAAACCAACTGTGAGATGGATGACGTAGTAGTACAAGAAGGCTCGGACGCCAAGAATGAACAAAAATGCCAATTTTTATTGAATGAAGAACAGAAAGGAAAAAATACAAAAGAACTGAAAGGAGCTATTTGATTGAGTATGACATGCAAGAAGCGGGTATTCATGCGTTGAAAGCTAGCGGTCGCTAGGCAAGTCTGGAAACAAGCCGTTGTCAGGCGGAGGTGTTGATGGTTCGTCAAGTATCAGAGAAAAATCGTACTCGGGGATGGCCACAACAGCATCCGATTGCTGTGGTTGCTGCCCCTCCTCGGCTGGAATATGTGTTGTCTCTATGGACCCCAGGAAATAAGTCATGTCCTGCAGAGTATGTTCCTGTGGTGGAGACATATCGGCAGATGCACCTGTCGGCGGCGACGGTGGAAGAAACAGTGGATGAGTGGGTTTGACACGGTGTGTCGGCATGCTCAAGCTCAGAAACTGGAGAGAGGTCTTGTATGGAAACGACGATGCCGGGGCTTACTTGCGTAAGCTCCCTTTCCCGTTTACGGTACCTCTTTGAAGCGGATAAAGTGGCCTTAACTACAATGTGGACTACGTGTACAGTCAGTAGTGCTGGTTAGGCGCGTCGAGCGGGGAAAGTTAGAGAAAAAGTTAAAAACAACGAAAGAGGAAGAAAGACAAATTTGTTGCTGCTGCGGATCACTTTAAAGGATCTTTCTGATCCGTGCCTGGTTGACCTGGCAACCAAGTTTGTCACACCCCCGTTACTGTTGCTATTTTCGGGAAGAAGATGCCGATGGGGATCCACGTATTATTTTCCAAGCTTTCTTTCCCGATTTGCGTGTGTTTCGCAATCTGTATTTCTTTCCCTGGTTACGTACTTTAATAAGAGCGTTGCTATTGATATGTTGCCAGGAAGATTCTAGCGGACCACAAGAATCAGTGGCCTCGGAAAAGTTGGTCTAGGTCGCGATGGCAGCGAGTTCTAGTAGAAACTAACTGTAAAAGTAATAAGTTGGAATAAAGAGCCAGATGCGTTGCCTACTTTTCTTCTTTGACATGTTGAACTACAATAGCCGGTAACGTGCATGGGTTATGTGGGCTTTTACAGGTGTAGGTCCATGTTCGGCAGAATGATTTATCAAGATTTTGACGCAAGCGGGGCCTCCAAAAACTCAGCCGCGGTAGCCTGCAATCAATAAAGATCAAACGAACGGTCTCTTATAATCTTGAGAGGACTCGTAATCTTCAATAATATACGCATCTTTCGCACGACTGTTATATATAGATGTGTATCTCATCTCTCAGGAGCTAGTCTATCAAGTTCTCGGAATTGCTGCTGAGTCTCGAAAACGTGGCACATTTTATATCTTAACTTTGCATGCCGTCACGTTTACTATTGTGGTGCCAAAATGTGGCTCTGGGGAAAGGTGTCTGGAACGGTACAAAGCGCCACTTTCAACTTATGCTGCAACATTGGCAAATTTTGGCTTGATGAAAGTCTTGCAAACGTTACTGCTAGAGTCTATACGTTTACTATAAACGGTGCAATTCACCATAAGATCGGATCTCTTCTTCCAACTGACGCTGAAGCCCCAAAGTTCGCACAAATTTACTTATGCAATTATGAGACGCAGCTACATCAAAGGCAGCAAATTTTTGGCAGTGTATTGGATCTGACAATCTTGGCCACTTTACAAGACATGATTTCGAGCATTGATCCATTCGCCAGCACGATACAAAATGCTGCAGGAGGACCACGCGGAAATCCCTCCATGAATTTGAGTATAAGAATATCAAGCGATATAGTTTGAGAGGGCCGTCAGTATAGTGCTCCCGCCTATGCTGAAGCTGCTGTGATAATTCCTCATGAGTGATGATGATGTTGAAAGCACGGACGCGCTATTCGAGACATATTATGTGCGAAAGCAGGCAGCAAATCAAGTCGTATCAAGTCGTATCAATGAGACATATGCTTATAACAATCCAGTTCATTATGTTCTTCTACTTTTTCCGCACAGGTAACTAGATTGAAGGTGGACATATAGCAACATAATGATATCGAGCCTTCAAATTATGACAATGGAAATGATGCCCAAAAAAGCGTCATCATTAAGACCAATCATATTGACAACCGGGAACGTGCTGATGGCTGAACACTTATCTCACGGCTAGCCTCATACACTCGGATTTAGGCGAGCGACAGTCTGAATAAACCGGGAATTGGACGGCGAAGTGCTTACAGGAGCGATCAGTCCCCATTGCTGTTCGTAACATATAAAAATGAATATTGAACGTTACAAGGTAATGCAGGAAGGAAGCGTTGCAATGCATAATTTTCTGTTTTCTACCACTGTCTGTCTGGGTGAAAACAAACTATATGGGAGTGAAGAGTTAAAGCGACGGACGTAGGATGAGATATTTGCATCCTTTTGGTGGACTGTGCATGTATATATCCGGAATCCATCATGGTTTTTTTTGCGCGAAGCACATACGCGAGGCAAGGAGGGCTCCACGACGGTCTGCAGATAAAAAGGAAAATTTACTCTTATGGACCAGGCATCCGTGTTCCATGATCGTTGGTGTCTTTGTATGACGCAGCTGTAGCTGTTTTAGATACTGCATTGAATTCTACGATATGGATTGAAGGATCAATACTGTACTCCCAGAGTCGATCCTTTTCATTGCACCAAGTCGCGGTTCCGGATAATGGTATGGATTTAGGGCAAGGAATTGAGCCTGTATATTACGGGCATTACTAATCTTGTGGTGTGAGGCCCAACTCACATACTTGATTTCGCTTCCACATTTTTGGTATTCCATCTGAATTCGGTTTCCATTGATCTCGAAGATATACCTTGTGTACCTGATAAAACGGTCGATTCGTGGGGCTTTATTGCCATTTCTATAAAATGGCAAGGCCCTTGCTCCTTTTTCTCTTCCTTTTCTTTCTCTCACAGAAGTCAATGAAGAATATCAAGAAGGTAAGTTGGAATACTGTCCATTTTAATATACAGGCTGACTGCTTGATGGTAGGATGAAGCGTGCATATGAACATCTCTCCATTGCTTCCTTTGCATATCAAGTCGTGTCTTGCTTTTAACATTGTTCCTGGCGTCTATGAATGTCTGCATTGTTCTCTTTGGCTTATCAAGTCGAGGTTTCCTTCCATCATGGTCTCTGATGTCGATAGATCTCCTCTATTGTTCTCTTTTGCTTATGATTGTAATAATATAATGACCCCCGGTGCAAACTCGGCGCCAGTTTCCTCCCAAATACGTTTACTAATGACGTATTTTTATAATACTTAACCAGCACTTGCCCGCCTCATCGGCCGACACAGTAAATGGATCTTGCTCCTGTAGCATAGGAGGTCATCTAGAACCACATGTACGATGTTGCACCCGTTAAAGTCCCCGCTCCGCGAGGCTACGCGGGTTTTTGAGAATATGGGGCGATCCCTCGATCATTCTTGATACAGTAATCATCCCTTATCCGGAAAGATTCAGAAGATTCTATATAAGTCCTTAGTTCAAGCGATCATCCCATATTCTC